>NC_069504.1:187117970-187270470 GCF_027579735.1 Bombina bombina
TGCAGGATCTGAGTACCTGGCGGCGTAGTGTGTTAATGATGGTAGCCTTTGTTACGTTGGTCCCAGCTCTCTGCAGGTCATTCACTAGGTCCCCCCATGTGGTTCTGGGATGTTTGCTCACCATTCTTGTGACCCCACGGGGTGAGATCTTGCGTGGAGCCCCAGATCGAGGGAGATTATCAGTGGTCTTGTATGTCTTCCATTTTCTAATCATTGCTCCCACAGTTGATTTCTTCACACCAAGCTGCTTGCTTATTGCAGATTCAGTTTTCCCAGCCTGGTGCAGGTCTACAATTTTGTTTCTGGTGTCCTTCAACAGCTCTTTGGTCTTCACCATAGCGGAGTTTGGAGTGTGACTGTTTGAGGTTGTGGACAGGTATCTTTTATACTGATAACAAGTTCAAACAGGTGCCATTAATACAGGTAATGAGTGGAGGACAGAGGAGCCTCTTAAAGTAGAAGATACAGGTCTGTGAGAGCCAGAAATCTTGCTTGTTTGTAGGTGACCAAATACTTATTTTCCACCATAATATGCAAAAAAAATATTTCCAAATCGGACAATGTGATTGTCTGGATTTGTTTCCACATTTTGTCTCTCATAGTTGAGGTATACCTATGATGAAATTACAGGCTTCTCTCATCTTCTTAAGTGGGAGAACTTGCACAATTGGTGGCTGACTAAATACTTTTTTGCCTCACTGTATGTGTGTATGTATGCATGTATGAGTGTGCGTATATATATATATATATGCATGAGTAGGGGCGGACTGAGAGCAACAAGGGCCTTTGGACCCTCTCTTCCCCCTTTCTGTGTATCCTCTCTCTATTTCCCCCCCCCCTCTCTTCCCCTTTCCCTGTATCTCCTTCTCTTCCCCTCTTTGTATCTCACTCTCTCCACCCCCTCTATGTCTTACCCCTATCCTCTCCTTCTGTCTCTCGCTCTCTGTATCTAACTCTATTCCTCCTCTCTGTACCTCCCTCTATTTGTATCTTACTCTCTCTGCCCCTATGTCACACCCCTATATTCTCCCTCTGTCTCTCCCTCCTCTCTGTATCACCCTCTTTTTTCCCTCTATCTCACAATCTTCCCACTGTCCCTCCAATTTCATTTCCCCTCTGTCTCTCCCCCCTTTGTCTCTCCCTTTCTGTATCACCCATTGTTTCTCCCTCTCTTCCTTTTCTGCCCCTCCAGTCTTTCAGCAAACACATTTCCTTCAGCTACAGCTAAATATTTAAAATTTTGACTCATCTGTGCAGAGCACTGTGGTGACATTTTATCACTGGAATATTCACCTAGCTGTTATTAAAATCCCTTCCCCCAGGTACACCTTTCTCTCTGAACTAAAGACACTCCCAATGGCCTCTTGAGTGGCAGTTGAAAGGCCACTCCCTTTTGAATTGGGGTATAAAATACTGTAACACCAGAACCTCTCTCTCTCTCTTCTTATCTTGGGCATGCTGTAAAGATGGCTGACACTCTGAAGAAATATGGCTAAGTACATTCCTATGATTATTTTAGCAGTGTTGGACAAATTGTGGTTAGTGTAGTAAAGTTGCCCTGTATCTTAAAATGTGGACTGTATCTGTAAAATAGATTTATATATATCTTTAAATATTTATCTTATTATTAACATATATTGATTCCTAAATAAACTGTTTGGCAAATAATGGAGACCCTCTCATAGAGTTTATTTCACAATTTATTTGTGTTGGGTTTAGTGGTTTCCCCATAGAGATTTAGTATATTATATTTAGTAGAAAGTAAAGATATTTTAAATTAATAGATAACCACAAGCACATGCTGCCATTTTTCCTCAACCAGTTCCTGTATTTTCATGCATAGTTGAGTCTCTTTGCCTTATTTCCATTTCAGAGGTATGGATGCTTGGCCGCAAGTCTTCAATGAAGAATACTTCTGACCAGACTTTTCTGGAAAGTATATTGATGTATCAGGGTCCCACTGGTTTCTGCCAATTTTGAGCTTATGGCACTGCTGGATATCTTCCAGTTTGTGAAGAGAGCTAAGTATGATGTGTCTTTCATCTGATGCATTGTTTTCTTGGCTGACCACTTTTCCTACGATCCTCAACATTGCCCTTTCTTTGTGCTTCTTCAGAAGAGCTTGGACATTACATCTGGAAACCCCTGTATGCCTTGAAACTTCTACCTTGCTGATGCAGTATAACTACCTTTTGTCTTGCTGCTGTGCTCAATCTTCCATGGTGTATGACGCTGACATTAAACTTCAGAAACCTCACCTTTATAGCAGAGTTTGGCTGTTCTTCAACCAGATTTATTCCTCCTACACAGTTTCAGTTAATGATCATGTTTCATCCTACATTCCAACTAAATTGATAATCATTAGCACCTGGTTGGTATACTTGTTTAATAATACACCTGAATATATGCCTACAAAATCCCTGACATTGTGCAAGTGTACCTCGAAGAATCATTCCTGTTTTGAAAGAAAAAGGTGGTCACACCAAGGGGCCGAATAATCAAGCTCCAAATGGCTTGATGCCCCTGTTTCTGTGCAAGCCTTTAGGCTTGCCAAAAACAGCAGTTCTGAAGCAGCGGTCTTAGTACCGCTGCTCCATAACTGGTTCGCTGCCTCTGAGGCTCCAGTCTGCTATCCGCCCAATCCTATACGATCGGGCTGATTGACACCCCCTGCTACCGGCCGATTGGCCGCGAATCTACAGGGGGCGGCATTGCACAAGCAGTTCTGTTGAAGCGGATCGTGTAGAACAGACATTGATAAATTTGCCCCTATAGATTGATTTTATTTAAATGTTTCTTCTATTCACTTACTTTGAATTTTGTTAAATGATAAAAATAAACTATTAACATTTCTATTTTTGAAATTCCTACTTTACAGTATTTTATCACACCGCCTAATTTCTTTGCACAGTACTATATATACTATATATATATATATATATATATATATATATATAAACACACACACACATATATATATATATATATATATATATATATATATATACACAGTATATATCTTTGATTCCTAGCCAATCCAGCACCTGATCATGTCCCTTTAAATCACAATCGGCTAGATTACAAGTTTTTCGTTTTGAGCTGTGCGGTGCTAACGAGCAGTTTTCCCTCACCGCTCACATCCCTACAGTGCTGGTATTACGAGTTTTTACAAACCTGTCGTTAAAAGACAAGAAGTGTGGGGGCGGAGCCTACAACCAAGGAGAGCAGACATATATGCTTGGAGCTCCTCTCCTACAATTGCTTAAACATGTGCAAATATCCATTTTAATAACCATTTAAACTCTCAAAAAGCACAGGACTTAAAGGAAACTGCCTCTGCCTACTTCTTAAGAAGCAAAATTTAGATATCTGAGATCTGGAGTAATTGTGGAGGCATTGCAATTTGGGGCCTACTGCAGCTAACAGCTTATAACCTTAGTTGCTGCCACGAGGTCTGTACCATCATTCTGCATACTGCACTCCTCCTATTGCTTTAAGGCAACCTAAACTGACAGGATTGAACAGCTATACCACGACATAATGGAGGATTTTGGAGAAGTAAGAGCCCTCCTAATAGAACTAGACCGTCGCATGATGAGCCAATTTAACTCCCTAAGAAGTGTCATCCGTTGCAGCTCAGAGTATAAAGAGGCATCTGCAGTGGCAGTGAGGGAGACAGAGCGGATGGACCTCCAGTCTCATACACAGACACATACGGGTCTAATTGTTGTAAAACAACTTGCTGAACTGACACCCTTACACTGGATCCCTATGGCCTCCTTTCCCTGGATCCAACATGCACAACATAATGCCGCTTGCCTATGGGAAGGAGTAGGTTGTCAGATGTTTGATCCGAGGCTATCTAAGAGTACTGTCGCCCTTCCTACTGTGGCCCCGGATGTGCCGAGATCTGAGCTGACCTCAGATTGCTGTGAGATTCCCCGTGATTTCGGCTTTGGCACCAGCTCTCCCTGGTCTAATAGGTATCTGACTGATAGTCTACTCGGTGTCATGAAGCAGGAAGGGAAACTGCGCAGGGTCGGCTCACTAACCAGATCCATATTACAGACCTGGATTCACCATCTTCGAAGTAAAAGCCTGGTTCCTGGGCAGAACTCTCCTGCAGCTCCTGGCTTTAAGGAACTGAGAACTGGAGTAGGGTAAAGCCTTACCAACTCCCATACTCTCCATTTTGACTGTATGTGCCTAGCGTTTTTTTTTTTTGGTGGAGCTGGTTCTGTAGCTTACTTATCTGTTAATAGCTCCCATGTCACTTATTTTACTTTTTGCTAATATATGTTTTAGGTTGCCTGTATCTCCTTGTTATTTGGATCAATGGTGCTAGGGTTGTGGGTGTGTAAATGTACTGGTGCATTTGGGAACAGAATCTCAGTCGTTATATATACATATATATTACTTCAGCTCTTTAGATATACACTAATGTTTGGTATTTATTTATGATTCCCATTGCTCACAGACTCTCTCCAATTCTGCCCCCCCCCCCCATGTCCTATAGTATCCATCTTATGTATGTTTAGGTCTTTGGACAATCTTACTTGACAAAATACCTAGATTGTGGTTAAGCTCCTTGTCATTCTAAGACCTATTAAGTACTAGGGCAACGTGAGGTACAGATAACAAATCTATAAGCTAATCATATATGTCTCAGGCTTATTAAAATGTTTCTGTACCTAATATGTTCAATATTCTCAAGGGCTTGGTATGAGTAATCTTTACACACTACTACTGTTATGCTTGCTTGTGTTACCATATACTATTAGGCTAGCTACTTACTAGGATATTATGTAGTGTAATGTTTATACACTATAACGAATAAGTCACTATCTAACACCGACATTTTAGCTTAGCATATACTATCACAATTCTCCTGCCTGCCCTCCACACCTTCTCCCTTTAATTTTAATCAATTCAGATTGTTTGGTTGATTTAGTGTCATCCTTACTACAACTGATTGAACATATGCCTAACACAAGATTGGGAATTGGTTAAACTTTATTACACAATATATTTTTACAGTCACTTTATACTGCAGCAAATATAACATGCTCCTTTATATGCTAGTATTCACCTGTTGAACCTCGGTTGGGAATTACTCTGCAATTATTTTAAACTTGTGTATAGTGTGCCTAGTTGTCACATTTGAATTTAATTAGCCTTCTCTAGTAGTTTGCAGAAGGGGTTTTGTTTACAGATCAATCTCAACTTCTCATGTCAAGGAGACTAGTAGATTTTCTTCCAGATGATAAGGATGCAAAATTATTCCTGCCCTAAGTGCCTATATATTCTGTGCCACCATACAGTCTACTATGCTCCCTATGGAACTGTGTAAAAGTCTCTCCAAATAAATATTTTAGCGTAGCCACTTATCCCCTTCTAGACTATATACTAGCATAGTGACTGCCCCATTAAATATGGCTATTTCTATCTAATGGCTTTAGAGTACCTAATCAATATTCTGCAGTACCCCTAAACCAGCCACCTTGTCTTTTTAGGTTTATTATGTTGTATATTCACTATATATTCCAAATATGTTTGATAGATATATATGGAAATAATACTTATAGCTTGTTGTGTATATGTATTACCTTAATGTTTATTCATCTGCCTCTACAAGTAGTTGCCCCTCGATATTTTTCTTATTGGGTATATCTATAATATTATATTACTGGCTTTATCTTCCTGCTACTCCAATGAGAGCCCTCTATAGTGTTATTACTTCCTCTTTATATGAGCATAACACCTTATCTAGTCAATTACTTTACCCTGATAAAGCTATGCCCCTCCCTATTAGTTAAGTAAACTGCAGGTCCTTCCTGTGAAGCCCACCCTTGTAACCATATAATAAGTCCTTCACTACCTATTCTCCTGTCCTGTGTGGCTCCTCCCCCCCCATTCCCTTCCCCACTCCACTTTAAGCGGCTCTTGCCCGCTGCATTCCCTTACCCCTCTCCCCGCTAATTTGGTCCATAAGCGGCCAAACATAAGCTAATTCACATCTGTCTTACTTTTACTAGATTATATAACGTTATAAATGCTCTCTATGGCAATGTGGAGAATATACTCTATATCTCCCCTTCCCCTACTCCCATGAAACCAAACCCCCCCCCCTTGCTTCTATATTTCTTAAATGAATATTGTATGGTATGTTTATCTATCACAAGGTGGGGTCACTTCTAATCTACATATTATATAAAATATAAAATTGAAGTCTTAATTTTGATAGTCCAAACTCTTTGTTAATGCCTTTAACGGGATTTATATGCCCCTTCTATTTAGCTCTACTGCCTAGTCAACCTCCTTGCTTCTTCATATCACTAGCCAATTATAGCTTCTCCACCCTTTTAATAATCCTCATCGAATACCCCTTTTTAAACTCATAAATGCATATTAGGTTGGCATAACTTGTATTGTTGACTTGGCAATATCCTCATCTTACCTGTCACTGTTGTTGGATGTGTCACTATTGTTACATTTGTTTATGACTTCAATAAAAAATTGTTTGAAATAAAAGACAAGAATTGAGTGTTGAGCAAAATTTTGCTCATTACCGCACTCCAATACCAGCGCTCCTTAAGTCAGAGGTGTGCTGGTCATATGTGCTCGTGCACGATTTCCCCATAGGAATCAACGGGGAGAGCCGGCTGAGAAAAAGTCTAACACCTGCAAAAAAGCAGCATAAAACTCAGTGACGCAGCCCCATTGATTCCTATGGGGAAGTAAAATTTATGTCTACACCTAACATCCTAACATGAACCCCGAGTCTAAACACCACTAATCTTACACTTATTAACCCCTAATCTGCTGCCCCCGACATCACCGACACGTACATTATTCATATTAACCCCTAATCTGCCACTCCGGACACCGCCGCCACCTACATTATACTTATAAAATCCTAATCTGCTGCCCCCAACATCGCTGACACCTACATTATATTTATTAACCCCTAATCTGCAGCCCCCAATGTAGCCACAACCTACCTACACTTATTAACCCCTAATCTGCCGCCCCAACATCGCTGCCACTATAATAGACATATTAACCCCTAAACCGCCGCACTGCCGCCTCTCAAACATTAGTTAAACATTATCAACCCCTAATCTGCCGTCCCTAACATCAACGTCACCTACCTACATTTATTAACCCCTAATCTGCCGCCCCCAACGTCGCTGCCACTATATTAAATGTATTAACCCCTAAACCTAAGTCTAACCCTAACCCTAACACCCCCTAACAAATATAATTACAATAAATCTAAATAAAAATTTATATTATTACCTAAAAAATTCCTATTTAAAACTAAATACTTACCTATAAAATAAACCCTAAGCTAGCTACAATATAACTAATAGTTACATTGTATCTAGCTTAGGGTTTATTTTTATTTTACAGTCAAGTTTGTATTTATTTTAACTAGGTACAATAGTTATTAAATAGTTATTAACTATTTAATAACTACCTAGCTAAAATAAAGACAAAAGTACCTGTAAAATAAAACCTAACCTAAGTTACACTAACATCTAACACTGCACTATAATTAAATAAATTAACTAAATTAACAATGAAATCAATTAAATTAAATTAGCTAAAGTACAAAAAACAAACAAACACTAAATTACAGAAAATAATAAACAAATCACAAGATATTTAAACTAATTACACCTAATCTAATAGCCCTATCAAAATAAAAAAAGCCCCCCCCAAAATAAAAAAAAACCCTAGCCTAAACTAAACTACCAATAGCCCTTAAAAGGGCCTTTTGCGGGGCATTGCCCCAAAGTAATCAGCTCTTTTACCTGGAAAAAAATACAAACTACCCCCCCCCCCAACAGTAAAACCCACCACCCACACAACCAACCCCCCAATAAAATACTATCTAAAAAAAACTAAACTCCCCACTGCAAGCCCAAACCCTAACCTAAAAATAAAACCCACCCAATACACCCTTAAAAAAAACCTAACACTAACCCCCTGAAGATCGACTTACCGGGAGAAGTCTTCATCCAAGCCGGGCCGAAATCCTCAACGAAGCCGGGAGAAGTCTTCATCCAAGCTGGGCGAAGTGGTCCTCCAAACGGGCAGAAGTCTTCATCCAGACAGCATCTTCTTCTTCTTTTTAGGTTAGGGTTTGGGCTTGCAAAAGAACTAACTGCCCTTTTAAGGGCAATGCCCATCCAACTGCCCTTTTCAGGGCAATGGGGAGCTTAGTTTTTTTTTAGATAGTATTTTATTTGGGGGTTGGTTGTGTGGGTGGTGGGTTTTACTGTTGGGGGGTTTGTTTGTATTTTTTTTTTCATTTAAAAGAGCTGATTACTTTGGGGCAATGCCCCGCAAAAGGTCCTTTTAAGGGCTATTGGTAGTTTAGTTTAGGCTAGGGTTTTTTATTTTTGGGGGGGATTTTTTTATTTTGATAGGGCTATTAGATTAGGTGTAATTAGTTTAAATATCTTGTAATTTGTTTATTATTTTCTGTAATTTAGTGTGTTTTTTTTTATACTTTAGCTAATTTAATTTAATTGATTTAATTGTTGTTAATTTAGTTAATTTATTTAATTATAGTGTAGAGTTAGGTATTAGTGTAACTTAGGTTAGGTTTTATTTTACAGGTACTTTTGTCTTTATTTTAGCTAGGTAGTTATGAAATAGTTAATAACTATTTAATAACTATTGTACCTAGTTAAAATAAATACAAACTTGCCTGTAAAATAAAAATAAACCCTAAGCTAGCTACAATGTAACTATAAGTTATATTGTAGCTATCTTAGGGTTTATTTTATAGCTAAGTATTTAGTTTTAAATAGAAATAATGTAGTTCATGATAGTAATTTTCTTTATATTTATTTAAATTATATTTAAGTTAGGGGGTGTTAGGGTTAGAGTTAGGATTAGGGGTTAATAAATTTAGTATAGTGGCGGCGACGTTGGGGGCGGCAGATTAGGGGTTAATAAGTGTAGGTAGGTGGCGGCGATGTTAGGGATGGCAGATTAGGGGTTAATAATATTTAACTAATGTTTGTGAGGCGGGAGTGTGATGGTTTCGGGGTTAATATGTTTATTTTAGTGGCGGCGATGTTGGGGCGGCAGATCAGGGGTTAATAAATGTAGGTAGGTTGTGGCGACATGTAGGGCTGCAGATTAGGGGTTAATAAATATAATTTAGGTGTCGTGATGTTGGGGGCAGCAGATTAGGGGTTCATAAATATAATGTAGGTGGCGGCGTTGTCCAGAGTGGCAGATTAGGGGTTAAAATGTTATTATATTGTTTGCAATGCGGGAGGGCCTCGATTTAGGGGTTAATAGTTTATGGGTGTTAGTGTACTTTTTAGCACTTTAGTTATGAGTTTTATGTTACGGCATTAGCCCATAAAACTCTTAACTACTGACTTTTAAATGCGTTAGGGATCTTGACAGGGTAGGGTGTACCACTCACTTTTTGGCCTCCCAGGACAGACTCGTAATACCGGCGCTATGGAAGTCCCATAGAAAAAAGATTTAACGAAGTTTACATAATTTGTTTTGCGGTAAGGCCAAAGAAGTGTGCGGTGACCCAAAACCTTCTAGCCGAATATTTTTTTTTTCAATAATACCTTAATTTTACATTTAATATTTATAAATATGAGTAAAATAATTTATTTTAATATGTTACACATGTTTTTATTATTTATTACACATGCATATATTCAAACACTTTACTTCAGGTCTATAAAAGAGCAATACAACTCAACACTTATAATATGAGCGAAAACAGTGCACCCTGCACCATCCATTCAAAGTATAGGTGCGCTAAATAAATTCTGTGTTTAAAGTCTGTGTTAATCTTCTCTGGTAAACCTTATTACCATCCACTTGTAATACCAGACTCTGTTCTTTTCTTAGCACAGGGTCGCACTAAGGTTAACCCACTTTGCGCTATCGCTTGTGCTCCATTTGTAATCTAGGCTATATTTTGTATTAATATGTTGCAGTCCAGTGTTTAATTGCTGATTTGCTCATTTTACAGTGATAACTTCTGCACTTATTGATAATAGGAACCATTTAAGCATTGACAACATACACCCAAAAGTGGGGACATAAGAAAATTACAAATCCCACTTTGGTCTACATTTATAAACGTGCTAGTGGGCAAGTTTCCCACCTGTTTTTGAGTGCCGTAATGCCGAATCCCCTGCTTTAATTTATAGGGACACTGAACACAATTTTTTTCTTTCATGATTCAGATAGAGCATGCAATTTTAAGCAACTTTCTAATTTACTCCTATTATCAAAGTTTCTTCATTCTCTTGCTATCTTTATTTGAAAAAGAAGGCACCTAAGCTAAGGAGCCAGCAAATGTTTGGTTCGGAACCATGTCCAATCAGCATGGACAACCCAGGTTGTTCACTAAAAATGGGCCGGCATCTAAACTTACATTCTTGCTTTTCAAATAAACATACTAAGAGAATGAAGACAATTTGATAATAGTTGTAAATTAGAAAGTTGCTGAAAATTGCATGCTCTATCTGAATCACGAAAGAAAAAAATTGTATTTAGTGTCCCTTTAAGGTTGCACAAACCCACCCCCTAATCTAGAAGAACCAATTGCTCAAGAGCAAGGCATTTAATCATTCAGAATAAATCAGTCTAAGTTGTTTTAACACTTTTACCTCTGTGCAGCTTCATAAACAGAGTCCTTTATGCAAACTGTCCTTGAAATGATAAATTACCAGTAATACATAATTGCTGTATCTGATACCATGTGAGAGATTATTAAGACAATCAGCTGATCTAGCAGCACAGCTGGGTCATATGACCAGTGATACTAATTGAGTCAGCGTCAGTTACCGCTTGGAACCATCAGTTCTTTGTGCCTCCTGAGCAATACTGTAACATTGTATTTAACCTAAGCAAACAAATATACTTAGGAACTCCATATATGGTGATACCAATAAAAACAGTCTTTATTCCAAAAAAGGTTAAAATACACACACAGGTTCAGGTAGGGACTGGCTTACGCGTTTCGGCAGACTGCCGTAATCATACACCTAAATGATATTTGTCAATTAGCAGTTTAAAAAGGTTACAAAACAATCTCATTGGTTAGATAATGATTGAACACCTGATATACCTATACACATGTTTTAAGGCTCATCTCTCACTGTGGATTCAGACCTAAGCATACACAAGTAGAAAAACAAATAAATAAAGAACAGTAAGTTGCATATATTGATTCGAATAAATGTATATATATATATATATACAATGTCATGTCAAAAAGAAACAAAGAATATATGTAATAAAAGTAAATAGATAGATTAGTAAACCAAACAGATAGACCGAAAAATCATAATCATAATGATATCAGGATTATTACAGCAAATATATTTCTGCACCAACCCAGACAGCACATTTATAGCATGTCTAAATAAATAAATAAATAAATAAAGAAGTGTTAATATATATATATATATATATATATATACACATATGTAGCGCATGAATATACAAACCCCTAGATTCAAATGGTAATGTCATTTCCAATAGTTAATCAGATCATATTCTGAATTAAAACCTTTTGGCACCTGTGTGGATAACTTGAAAATCCAAAATGCCTCTTGTCTAGACAAGGTTTTTAGTTTATCACCTCCTCTATTAGGATTGGTAATACGTTCAATAGCACACCACTTGAAGTTGTTCACGTTACCTTCATGTACATCCATAAAGTGTCTGGACAACTCTGAACAACGCTGCTCATTTTTGATGTATCCAAGATTTTCTCTAATTCTTGTTCTAACATCCCTCGTGGTCATACCTACATATTATAAATTGTGGACTACACATTCCACAAGGTATACCACGAAGGATGCTGAACAATTGATACAGCCCTTAGTCTGAAAAGTTTGGCCAGTAGCATATGACTGAAAAGTACTACCCACTTTGATATAATAACAAGCTTTGCAACGTCGGCTGCCACATCTAAAGGTGCCATATAAAAGTGGGAAATATTTGTGGATTATTTTGCAAACAGAAGAATATTCTGTGGAATATTGAGTGATGAAAAGGGGTGTATCTTCTCCGTTATTGCTCTTGGTTCTTTGTTGTCTTTTCTTACTTCTATTAAATTTAGAACGATCCATATCATAGGTGTAGCCACGTTTTTGGACATGTTATCTAGGAGGGTAGCCGAATAGCCTCTGGCAGTAAGACGTGCATTATATTGTTGCTTTCAGCAACAAAATCTTTCTGCTGTGAGCAGATTTTTTTAGCTCGAAGAAATTGGCCTTTGACTATTCCCCTCATGACATGATGTGGATGTGCACTCTTTGCATGCAATATAGTGTTGCCAGATATGGGTTTGCGGAACAATATAGTTTGAATCATGGGTTCTACATTATCACCCATGAGAGTGACATCCAAAAAATTTATGTTATAGTTGTGCCACTCATGGGTGAATTTAACCCCATTCATATCATGATTGAGGTATTTAACAAAATCCTTGGCGCACCGCTGGCTCCCCCCCACACACACACAATTAAGAGATCATCTATAAATCTTCTATAAAAGATGATATATTCAGAGAAGGGATTACTATCCAAATAGATACATTTCCGTTCTAACCATCCCATAAAGATGTTTGCATATGAGGGGGCAAATTTTGCCCCCATGGCAGTACCCTGTATCTGCAGATAGTAAATCCCTTCAAATAAAAAATAATTGTGTTCTAGGAGGAAGCCAGTGGTGCGCAGAATAAATTGCAAATGATCCACTTCTAATTCACAGCAAAGTTCCAAAGTTTACAGCTTGTAAGCCCATATGATGTGGGATTGTTGAATACAATGAGACAACATCGATAGCCAACCAACTAAAATCATCAGTCCAATGAATGCTCTTAAGTGAATCAAGGACATGCATAGTGTCCTTGATAAAGCTGGGAAGGCTAACCACAAATGGGCTGTAGTAGGGTATCCAACCACTCCGACATAGGTTCAAAAAGAGAGCCTATACCGGAGACAATTGGTCTCCCTTGGACATTGTATACACTTTTATGTACCTTTGGTAGATGATGGAATATGGGTACCACATGATGGTCCACTAAAAGGTACTTAGCAGTATCTTGATCCAAGATACCCATACTTACTCCATCATCCAACAAGGATTTCAGTTGTCTCTGAAACTGAAATGTGGGGTTAGACGAAAGAACACAATAAGTATTGATGTCACTCAACTGATGAACAGCCTCATCAATATATTGTTGTCTATCCAACACCATCACACTCCCCCCCTTGTCTGACTGGCAAATAACAATAGAATGATTGTTTTGTAAAGATTTAATCACCATATTCTCCTTAATAGACAAGTTGGGCTGTGTGGTGGCGGTGGTATAATGCAAAGCATGAAGATCCTCAATGACGCTCTTATGGTATAATTCTAACACTTTCCCTCTGCTCTGTATTGGAAAAAAATAGAGTGTGGCTTAAACATAGGATAAACAGTAGTATTACTTTCTTTTCCCTCAAACCCAATCTCATGTGCTAAAGATTCAAGGGTAATTAAATCTCTTGCTTCTCTAAATGTCAATTCTGTTGGTCTATCCAATTCATCAGGGACTTTTTCAAAGCAATCTCTTACAATATTATCATTGTCAAAATGTTTTTTCAATGTAAGTTTCCTCACAAATTTATTAACGTCAAGAATAGTCCTAAATAAATTGAAATTCCTAGTAGGTGAAAATCCTAGACCAAAATTAAGAACCTTCCTTTCGGATTGACTTAATATATGGGATGACAAATTAATGACATTGTCTTGTTTTAGTGTGGTGTCATTGTTTTTGTATCCCTGAGACAGTACCGGTGGTTGAGTCTCTGGTTCCCCTGTGTACCGCCCCCTTCTGGTTGTTTCTGTACCAAGGGAAAAACCTGTTTCTCAGCTTGATCTTTATAAAGGATACTTTTAGGTTGTTGTTTAGAGCCAGTAGTAGACTGCCTTAAAACATGTGTATAGGTATAGCAGGTGTTCAATCATTATCTAACCAATGAGATTGTTTTGTAACCTTTTTAAACCGCCAATTGACAAATATCCTTTAGGTCTATGATTATGGCAGTCTGCCGAAACGCGTAAAACCAGTCACTACCTGAACCTGTGTGTGTATTTTAACCTTTTTTGGAATAGAGACTGTTTTTATTGGTATCACCATATACGGAGTTCCTGAGTATATTTGTTTGCTTATACTATATTTTGTGGTCTAAGAGGAGTTCCACACACCATCTCAGGACCAGCCGCTACTGGATCTCAAGGCTCCCTAAGAGTTAATTTTGAAGTTTACCACCACTCTACTTTGCTTGCCCTACACTGTGCGAAGACGGTTCATCCCGTTTGACGCTGTGATTGGATACAGCGGATTTGAGACTGACACACCTCCCGCACACCCTTCTATGCACCGGATTCCTTGTGAGAATGATTTGCCCCAGGAGGGGAGCGCGGTTCTACGTGCTTAGTCTCCCTAGAGGTATGTGCCGTTGATGGTTCCTTGTGGCAACCGGTTTGCCGGAATCAGAGAGCGATTGGCCTATTTCCAAATGTACGCTGTGCTTTGAATTGGAGGTGAGACTTTATTTATCAAGTTTTGAAGCAAAGGCTTACATATTAATGATCGGTATGGTTTCCTTTATCCCCATTTATATTAACTGGAGCCTTTACTTACATTCGTATTTTTACACCTTTATATTTTCTTCACCAGAACTCTGTGTTTTTTGTATCATTTTATTTAACCCTATTTGAGAGGTCCATGATTATCAGACTTTTTAATTACAGGAAAAGGAGAAAAATAAATCATACACGAATATTGGGCGGTTTTTAATATTTAATACAATTATAGTCACTTTAACAAATCAAATAGCTACAAAATTTACTATACAATGTAATAATGATTTTTATGGAGAAATAATCATCAGAACGTGGCTTATCATAAATTAAAGGGTCCTGGAATAAAATAATTCTGCTTTATGGTTGTGTATTTTTTGTTTAGCAAACTCAGGAATCCATGATAACTCTCTAAAATGTTACCACAAGCTCCTAGATAGGTACCTTCCTTCTGAGCAGGGTTGGAACTACCATTGGTGCAGCAGGTGCAGTGGCACCAGGGCCAAAGAGGGCCCATAACAGCCAGCCTATACATAGACATATGAAGAATGTGTACAATCCTATCGTAGGGAAGCAAGTTGCAGGTCCATCTATCTATCCTCAAATCATTATATTGAGCAGAATGTATTTATTACTTTTGCTTTTTTTTTAGTTACCTTTGGGGGGGGGCAACAATTCTTATGTTATGTGAATAAGATACATGTTTAGAAAGTTTATTTAGCTCTTGGCCCATTTTAAACACTAGTTTTCTAACTGCCCTTCTCCAATATACAATCATATTTTCATAGCATTTTTCAGACTATATAATTCTGTGATGATCTATGTAGCATATTTTGTATTACATATATATTTTCTATATGAAGGTTATTGTCTTCCCGTATGTTGTCTGCAATTTTAGGCTCTGTGCAGAAATAAACTAGAGCAGAGTACTTGTGTTGCATTGTCAAAAAATTATGCCATCTATTGTTAGTGCCTTTTTGCTGAAAGCCCACTTGGATGGGATATGTGGTAGGAGAGAGAAAGCACAAAAGACAAACTAACTATAACAAATAATACCTAAGCAGAGAAGTGTTAAACAGAAGCCAAACCAGTGTACAGATTTTTTTTTTCCCCTTTCAACTCCACTGATTTCAATAGAGCTGATCTTGCAACTGGTCGATCTGAGAAGGTGCAAGTACAAATGTCTTTGAATTTATTTAACCTTTTATGTTGTAACCAGATTTTTGTAAGATATTAGAGTAACAAGCAAGTTTTTAGAATCTAGGCCAAAGTGTTATCCTTTTGGCTGCAATAACACTACATAAATCATCTTTGATATGCTGCCATAAGACATTTTTTAAGCAATACAAATTCAAAATTTTGAAGATACTAAAAATATTTATAATGTTTTATGTCGCCTTCTATTAATGTCCCATTTTCATTGTGAGTAAATATTGGGCCTCTGTGTCAGGTAGATTATGGTACATTTGGTTACCTTGATTTTGGAGCGTATAAGTATCAAAATCCTCACCTATTCCAGATTCAAAATCATTTTGTGGTACTTTTTGTTTATTCTGCTTTTCCTACCCTCCTCTCCTGCTACTATGCGCCTTCCCTCTCTTTTTCATTACCCTCTTTGTGTTATGATCCCAGCCTTCTCCCTGCCATTACCTCTTAATATCTTACTATCTCCTCATGCCTCTCTCCTTGGGCCCATTCCGATATGCAGCATCGCCCGCAAAAGCCGGAGACGCCAAATTTTGAGCTGGTTTGATATCACATATACGGCGTAACATAGAAGTTATGCTCCTATATTTCACCCTTTGGCCGTGTTTTTTGGCCCATAGAGAGATATACCAAACCCGTGCAGTTTGGTATCCAATATACAGCGTAAGGACTTACGTGGCGAAAAAGGAGAAATCTTACTCCATTTTCACCTCACCACAAAATGCAGGCGTAGTAAGCCTTACGCTCAGTATTAAAGTCCCGTAACTCCATAAACTACCTGCAAAATAAAACCTAACACCTAACGCATGCGCAATGTCCAAGAGCTACTGTATTTCTATTGGCTATTCTAATCAGCCAATAGAATTACAGTAGCTCTTATTCTATTGGCTATTCAAATCAGCCAATAGAATTAAAGTAGCTCTCATCCGATTGGCAGATTTGAATTTGAAGGCTAAAATCAGCCAATAGGAATTCAAGGGACGCCATTTTTAATTGCGTACCTTGAATTCCTATTCAGTGTACGGCGGAGATTGTATGAAGAGGATCCTCCACGCTCCATGGCTCCGGTCTTCAGTTCCAGCGTCGCCGATCTTCAGTTCCAGAGTGGACGGTCTTCGGCTCCGCGGTCAACTCTTCTGCTCCGCGCCGGCTGGTTCCTGGAAGAAGATGTTGCCGCTTGGAAGAAGACTTCTCCGCCTGGAACAGGACCTTCTCCGCCGGTCTTCAGGGCAGATAAGGACCACTTGGGGGTTAGACTTAGGTTTTTGTTAAGGGGGGATCGGATGCGTTTTAGAGTAGGGGTGTGTGGGTGGTGGGTTGTTCTTTTTTTTACAGGTAAAAGAGCTGATTACTTTGTGGCAATGCCCCGCAAAAGGCCCTTTTAAGGTCTGGTAATAGAGCTGATTACTTTTTTAGTTTAGGGTAGGGAAATTTTATTATTTTTGGGGGCTTTTTATTTTATTAGGGGGCTTAGATTAGGTGTAATTAGCTTAAAATTCTTGTAATCTTTTTTTATTTTTTGTAATTTAGTGTTTGTTTTTGTAATATAGTTTAATGTATTTAATTGTATTTTAGTTGAGATAATTGTAGTTTATTTAATTAATTTATTGATAGGGTAGTTAGGTGTAATGGTAACTTAGGTTAGGATTTATTTTACAGGTAATTTGGTAATTATTATAACTAGGTAGCTATTAAATAGATATTAACTATTTAATAGCTATTGTACCTAGTTAAAATAAATACAAAGTTAGTTTTAAATAGGAATAATTTAGTTAATAATATTAATATTATTTAAATTTATTTCAATAATAATTAAGTTAGGGGGTGTTAGGGTTAGACTTAGGTTTAGGGGTTAATATATTTAAAATAGCTGGCGGCGGTGTAGGGGAATTATATTAGGGGTTAATAAATTTAATATAGCTTGCGGCGGTATAGGGGAATCATATTAGGGGTTAATAAATTTAATATAGCTGGCGGCGGTGTAGGGGAATCATATTAGGGGGTAATACATTTAATATAGCTGGCGGCAGTGTAGGGAAATCATATTAGGGGTTAATAAATTTAATATAGCTGACGGCGGTGTAGGGGGATCAGATTAGGGGGTAATACATTTAATATAGCTGGCAGCAGTGTAGGGGGATCAGATTAGGGGGTAATACATTTAATATAGCTGGCGGCGGTGTAGGGGGATCAGATTAGGGGGTAATATATTTAATATAGGTGGTGGCGGTGTAGGGGGATCAGATTAGGGGGTAATAGAGTTAATATAGGTGGTGGCGGTGTAGAGGGCTCATATTAGGGGGTAATACATTTAATATAGGTGGCGGCTGTGTAGGGGGATCAGATTAGGGGGTAATACATTTAATGTAGCTGGCGGCGGTGTAGGTGTTGTCTTTCTGTATGTTTCATCATTAAAAGCAGTTAAAAATTATCAAAAGTGTGGTGCTGCTGCTCCTTTCTACAATACTGTCTACTTCTGGGGTTGGTGCAGAAACCCCTGTAGCGTGCACCCTTAATTGGATGGTGAGTGCTGGGCCTATCTCTAATTTCTACATTGGCGGTGTAGGGGGGTCAGATTAGGGAGTAATACATTTAATGTAGATGGCGGCGGGGTCCGGGAGCGGCGGTTTAGGGGTTAATATATTTATTATTAGGAGTGAGAGGGGGGATTGCGGATAGAGGGGTATACGTGTCGGGATGATGTTTGGGAGGCGTGTTAGACAGTTACGGAAGATTTTATACTTTAGTTCGTTTTTTTTAGGCGGCGACAGTTTCTAAAGTGCCGTAAGTCACTGGCGACTCCAGAAATTACTTACGCTTATTTCTGGACATCGCTAGTTTGTCCGATTTACGGCACTTTAGCAACTGTCGGCACCGTATATGTGATAGATCGATGTGCGAGGTGAAACTACGGGTGGCGCAGGTTTCCACGCTTGCGCCGAAACCTGCGCCATATATCAGATCGCACCCCTTGTCGCTATTTCAACTCCTTTGCCACATCACTTCTATTCTCTTACTCATTTCTGCTTTCTTCTCTACTTAGTTTAGTTGTGTGTGAAATGAATTATGCTGTGTTGTGTGCGTACTATGTATATAAAAAGCTCACAAAAATAATTTAAAAGTCATTCTAATATCAGTCCCTTTAATATCAGAAATATCATGTAGATAGCGCCAGTGATTTTCTTTTACTTGATTGGGAAACTTTACTTATCAGAATTAGTTTAAATCAATTAAAAATCTATAAAAAAAAAACCCTAAGTGGTGAAAATTTGTGTACAAATTCTAAGTAATTGGGATAGACTTCATTATTAGAGAACATACTATGGCCTCTAGTTATCAAGGTCTGTCGGACCTCCGACAGACCTCGCTTAATACGGCGAGCAATACGCTCGCCGTATTCAGCATTGCACCAGCAGCTCACAAGAGCTGCTGGTGCAACGCCGCCCCCTGCAGACTCGCCGCCAATAGGCCGCCAGCAGGGGGGTGTCAATCAACCCGATTGTACTCGATCGGGTTGAATTGCGGCAATGTCTGTCCGCCTGCTCAGAGCAGGCGGACAGGTTATGGAGCACCGGTCTTTATGACCGCTGCTTCATAACTGCTGTTTCTGGCAAGCATGCAGGCTCGCCAGAAACACGGGGCATCAAGCTCCATTTGGAGCTTGATACATATGCCCCTGTAAATACAAAATAATTTGAAATTGCTGTACAAAACAAATGACTTTGTAAAACAGGTAAAATAAGTATTAACGGATATAAAATAGTACTTCTTTAGTGCTTGCAATAATTATTATTACCTTACTTTAGATTAAAGTAAACATAAAAAGCAAACCACTCATTTGTTTTCTTGAAAATGAGCACATATAAAATTTCAGTCTAGCCCCTGCCCACAGCTAAACAATGAAGTAGACATTGCAAAACTTAAGTTTTAGGTCACTTGATTTTTGCAGCAGAAGTCTTATATTGATCATGTGCAATAAACTGACTGGAGCTATTTTATGGTGTCTCCTACCAACCCTTCAATAGAAGCAATATACCTTTGCCTTACTGTTGAGGCCTCCTCCTCCTTGAGGGGCTGGGACAGGAAGTAAAGGACACCGCAGAAATAAAGTTAAAAGATTTAAAGGTAAAATAATTTTAAAATTATGAATAATACACATTGCAATGATTTCTATTAAGTATAAAACACTGCTTAGTGCCTTTTCGTTACTTCACTGAAAACATAAATTATGCTTACCTGATAATTTTCTTTTCTTCAGATGGATAGAGTCCACAGCTGCATTCATTACTTTTGGGAATTCAGAACCTGGCCACCAGGAGGAGGCAAAGACACCCCAGCCAAAGGCTTAAATACTCCTCCCACTCCCCTTATCCCCCAGTCATTCTGCCTAGGAACAGTAGAAGAAATATCAGGGTGAAAATGTGCCAGAAGAACAAAAAATATGTCTGCCCCACATAAAAACACAGGGGGGGTGGAGCTATGGACTCTTTCCATCTGAAGAAAAGAAAATTATCAGGTAAGCATAATTTATGTTTTTCTTCATAAATGAAAAGAGTCCACAGCTGCATTCATTACTTTTGGGAAAACAATACCCAAGCTATAGAGGACACTGAATGCAAAAACAGGACAGTACAAGAGGCGGTCCATTCTGAGGGCAACAGGCCTGAAAACCCCTACCCAACAAAGTCCCGCTTCGTCCGAAGCCGAGAACAACTTTGAAAAAGAGGAAAAGATCCAAGGACACTGACCCGCAGATAGTCCACAAGCCTTGCTAGAGCCCGCAGGAACTAGACTCGACTGAGTCAACAGCCTCCAAGAGACACCATCGCCCAGCAGTTGGTCTCCAAACAACACGTCCCTTACTAAAGAAAGGGAACAAGCTACCGTAATCTTCCACAGAGAAGGAAAGACACAAAGAAAACATGAATGTACTTGTAAAGCATGGCTAATCCCCCTTAAGGGACTCAAGGCACTGCTCATCATATCAACCTCGAAAGGAGGAAGGCTGAGTAGACCTCGCTGGGGATCGACTTGCAACCCTCGGTTTGCTACAGTGCAGAGTAGCCACAGTGCATTAGCATGCTGAGCTAGCTGTCCAGCTAGCATAAGGAACTCCAGACCAACAGAACCCCACCAGTCTCATAGAAACAAGGGGAAGCAATGCCCAGACCCCAGAAAAACAGAAACCACGGGATAAGGCTGGGAGTCTGAAACAAAGAGGATCTTCCCCCAACACAGTGCAACTGAAGACTAAGGCCCCCAATTCGCAAAAAGGTAGCTCAGAATACCGAAATAGTCAGAAACAAAACCTCGTGCAGCAAGCTCAGATAAGTCTGACAAACAACACCTGAAGCAAAAACACTGCACGCTGCAGTCATCTACAAATGACTCTGAAACTTAAATACTTGCAGGGCAAGATAGGATCATTCAGATTGCTAAGTATCCACTAACCAGCGAATAATGTTGCAGGCTATCTAAGAGCCACCAGTCCTTCCCACAAATCCTGAACATGGAGAAAGAGAAACCTCAAGAGGCTTACCATACCTCAAAAGCTCAGAAGATGAATTTAGCAGAGCAACAGATCTCAGATCCTGCTCCCACACCAGACCAGTCCAAGCTACAGACATGTCTTATAGACAGGGGGGACAGAAAGACCCCAACCACAAGCCCCCAGGGAATGGTCAACAGAACTCGGGTGCCAAACCCAATCCACTCCTCCAAAATAAGGCACACCCAAGGAGAACGCCCTGGGACCTGGAACAGAGAAAAGTGCAATAGATCCATAGGAAGACCTGTCCCTAGCTCTCTTTGACAGACTCTACGTAAAGAGATCAAATTCCAACAGGTGGAACAGAGATAAGCCACCTGATCCAACCTCCTACGCACAGTGCAGGACAAGACCCTCCAAAGTGAGGAACCCCAGTTTATAAGGAAGACAAACCATCCCCTCTAAAGGGAAGGGCATGTATAAGAACAGCGTACATGTCCACAAAACATGAAGCCATAGTATGATCAAAACACGGACCGAATGAAAAAATAATCCAGACACCACTGTTGACCCAACAGAGAAAAAAAACTCCCCATGAAGAGGAGCACACTCCGAGTGAAGGACAAGTCAGGCCTTAAAGTTGATAAGCAGTACCCGAAGGTAGATGTGAACTCTGGCCTTCCTGCTTGCAAGCCCAATAAGCTAGTCCCTATGTTGCAACATAGGGTCCCTGAAAAAACTGGGTCGTCCTGAACCAGTCCACAGGATCATAAGTCTCCAGACATCCAAGAAGGATCCAAGACAAGAACCCTAGACCCAGGACCCAGAATCATCCTAGAACGAATGACACCCCCAGGGTACACAAGATACCCAGTCTGAAGCAATCAGACCTCACAGGGACTGATACCCGGGAAACCCGGAGAATAGGTACAGAACTCACTCGTAAGTCCCAGCCCAAAGGGAAGAGAACACCCTTAGCTGGAGGTCAACACCCCCCCAACAAGGTGCTAGGTTGCGACAAAGTCCCGCAATTTCTCTAGAGCCCAAAGGCCCCAAGAAAACAGAGTCACCCAAAAGAGAGTAGAAGAAAGGCTAGTCAAGTGGAAAAAGAGACAACACCTCTTATCGCCCCTAATATGGAGACGACTAACTCCAGAAGGAAGACAGAGTCTTGTGGCCTTCACTTCCTAATGAAGCGACCAAAGCCGCCAGAAAAAACGGACAAAATCCAGAAAGTCTCGACCCAAAGGAAGAAAACCTCTAAAAGGAACAAGTCCTAAAAGGACACTTCCAAAGAGACCATGAAAGGCAAAACCATAAGAATGGCGGTATGAAGGACCTAAATCCTCCAAGCCTCCAACCCACAACGGGAAGGAACACTCTAGGTCCATCATATTGTGATTACTAGGACCAACTGAACATAAAAAGGCGCCACAAGTCGGAACTAGGCCTCAAAGACAGAAGAATTTGTACCCAGTCAGGACCAGCCTGAAACCAAGGGCCCCAGCACTGTCAAGGCCACATAGAGTCTCCCCGAGATGGAGGGATACAGAACAGTTAGACAGACTTTTGTAAACAGTGCAACCACAAAATCGCCAGTATCAATTCCAGAGAAGAAAGTTCCCGAAGGAAACATCACACCACAACCTAAGCTTTCCAAATAAAAATCATTCTCACTGGATGAAAATAAAAGATAATGCAACCCGTAGGTTATCGCCCAGGAAGAATGGACAGCCCTGCAGGGGACCAAGACTTCCAAGCTCAGAACTGGAAAAGGATACACAATAACAAAGACTATAAGAAGATTACTTCATCCTCTTATGTCAATGCATGCAAGCCAGTCGAAGATTAAGACTGAGAATCCCAAGACCCATTAAGAGTGGGATCCAGCATCGCCAAAAACGTGCCTTAGTAGAACACGAAGGCGAGACAGTCTATAACGAAAGGCGCAACATACCTCCGCCGGGACAAAAGAAAACACCGGCCCCGAAGGCTGACCCCCTGAGGCCTCAGGGGCAGTCGCTCCCCCAGAGGGCTGAACTGGACCAGGCAATCCCACGCCTGACGATACCCCGGTTAATGGAACATGGTCAATATCGTAATCACACTACCGGGAAGTTAGGTGCAGATGCGCCAGCGCCAAAGATATAGCCATGTGGAACCATGCCGTAACCTCCGGTGGGAACAGGCCACACTCTGTAGAAGGATAAGTAGCGTTTGGGTTACCTGCATGTGTAGTAAGAGTTGTTGGTAGGGAAATAGAATCCCCAGAGGTGGATGGCTCAATGGGCACCTGATTCCTTGATCCCGAGGAACAGAGCACTCTAAAACAGCATTCGGAACATAACTGATGGGCATGTATCACCTGTGCCAATTCATATTCTTTGCAAGAAGTAAAGTCTGAATCAGAGACATCCGTCTCCAAAAAATCAGGATCCTCCATAATTGGGACACTGAATAAAAAATGGGCCAATAAGAAAAATCTAAACGGCACCTTACACCCCCAATGGCTGTGGCACTCACCACCTCCAGAGAAGCAGACGCCAGCAGACCAGGATATCTCCGTCGCCACATGGTCAGGAATGTGGAAATGGAGTCACAAGGTAAACTGTGTAGTCCATGCAAAAGCACTCCCGACCGTAAAGGCCGTATCACTAGACATAGGCCATTATGTTCCAAAATAGCCATGAGCCGAAGCAGCACTACACAGTAGCAGACAGAATCACATAACAAACATGATTATAAACCCCCCTGATCAATAACCCCTCTCAGGAGATATTAACCCTTGATTCCTAGATACAAAAAGGAGCCTCACTGAGACCCTAGGTTAAAGTTATCCCCGAAAGGTTGTAGCCCCTTTCGGATAAACAGTTGTAATTACAATACATCCATGATGAAAGTAAAATTAAACAATCTTACCGGAATCTACGCCATGGAACAGGAACAAGGCCCTTCATGTGTGACAGATAGTAGCGTCGCTTCTGCCATGGCCTTGAGAGAAAAAAGCAGGCAGCAAAACTCGTCAACGCTGATTGCTTGTGGAGCTGTTACAATGAGTCAGGATGTTTTTGCAGAAAGACTCTCCCTGCATCTCTGGACTCTAACTTTCACCTATGCTCTCACTGAGAGGCTGACAGGACTACTTAAAACTCCAGTCCCATGCCGAAGAGTACTACCCTCCATAAGAGACTATTGAAAACTTTTGACACTTCTCTGCCAACCTCCTAGGATGAAAGGCAAAGATTGACTGGGGGGTAAGGGGAGTGGGAGGAGTATTTAAGCCTTTGGCTGGGGTGTCTTTGCCTCCTCCTGGTGGCCAGGTTCTGAATTCCCAAAAGTAATGAATGCAACTGTGAACTCTTTCCATTTATGAAGAAAACATTCCTTTAATTATAATTGTTTTAATTTGGTATTTTTATTTTAATTACATTTAAAAAAAATGGTTATTAAATAGTAGTAATACTCTGTTAACATTATTACACTTCCAGATTGTAAGTTCCCACGGGAATAGGACCCTCAATTCCTCCTGTATGTGTTTGTAAAATTTTGTCTTGTCTCTTACAAGTTTGATATCATTGTTTGGTTTAAATGAATTGTATCCAAGTTCAATACCATTGTTTTATTTAAATAAATTGTACTGATATACAGCGCTATTGAATATGTTGGCACTTCATAAATAAAGTATAATAAAAATAATAAAATAATAAATTTGTGCTTTCCATTGTAATCATTGGTCAGTCTTAAATATGCTGGTATTACTTATTTAAAGAAAGGAAATTTATGCTTACCTGATAAATTGATTTCTTCTACGATACGACGAGTCCACAGATTCATCCTTACTTGTGGGATATTAAGCTCCTGCTAACAGGAAGTGGCAAAGAGCACCACAGCACAGCTGTATATATAGCTCCTCCCTTCTCTCCACCCCCAGTCATTCGACCGAAGGTATAGGAAGAGAAAAGAAAAGCTAAAAGGTGCAGAGGTGACTAAAGTTTTTGAAACCAAAATATAATCTGTCTAAAAAGACAGGGAGGGCAGTGGACTCGTCGTATCATAGAATAAATCAATTTATCAGGTAAGCATAAATTTCCTATTCTTCTACTAGATATGACTAGTCCACGGATTCCATACCAAAGCAACAGGACACGGATGAACGGGAGGGACAAGCCGGATATCTAAACAGAAGGCACCGCTGCTTGAAGAACTTTTCTCTAAAAAATAGCCTCCGAAGAAGCAAAAGTATCAAATTTGGAAAAGGTATGAAGGGAGGACCAAGTTGCAGCCTTACAAATCTGTTTAACAGAAGCATCATTTTTAAAAGCCCATGTGGAAGCCACCGCTCTAGTAGAATGAGCCGTAATTTTTTCAGGAGGCTGCTGTCCAGCAGTCTCGTATGCCAAACGGATGATGCTTTTCAGCCAAAAAGAAAGAGAGGTAGCCGTAGCTTTTTGACCCCTATGCTTTCCAGAATAAACAATGAATAGAGAAGATGTTTGATGGAAATCCTTGGTCGCTTGTAAGTAAAACTTCAAGGCCCGAACCACGTCCAAATTATGTAACAGACGTTCCTTCTTAGACAAAGGATTAGGACACAGGGAAGGAACAACAATTCCTCTTTCACTTTACCTCTTCCGATTGCTAGTATAGGCAAAGAGAATGACTGGGGTTGGAGAGAAGGAATGAGCTATATATACAGCTCTGCTGTGGTGCTCTTTGCCACTTCCTGTTAGCAGGAGGATAATATCCCACAAGTAAGGATGAATCCGTGGACTCGTCGTATCTATTAGAAGAAAGTAACATTTCTTTCATGATGTCATCACATGTTGGAATTCTCCTCCTGACCCCTAAGTGGAAGCTTTAAATCCCATCTTCCAAAATCCTCCATATAGACAAGTAGATGAGGAAAACAGAAAAGCAGGAAACATAAAGCGGGGCAAAAGAAGTACAAAACAATTACTGCCACCACCTGAACAAAAAGAAAGGGTAGGGCTTGTGGACTCTAACCATTATGAAAGAAATTAATCAGGTAAGCATTTTTTTTTATCAGAAGGTGAGAGTCCACAAGTCATCACATGTGGGAATCTATATACAAGTAGGGAAGCCCACAAGATCACCATGAAATTGGGGGGGGGGCACAAACAATGAAGGCAGGTACATTACTGATCAGGCACTAAATCCTTCAGAACTTTCCTGCCAAAATCAGCCTCAGAAGCGGCATAAATATCAAAGTGAATTAAGGCTTTAAGCCAGGCATCTAAAGTAACATTAAATTAACAAGAAGGAGTTCTCAATCCAAAGTAAAATCAAAAGCCATTTTATTGTTTCCATTAAAAAGTTAAAAAGGAAAGCTCACTTGCTGGGAAGAGGTGGTGAGGTGGAAAATGGCTTACGCGTTTTGGCAGTAAGCCATAGTCATAGCTTAAAGATCCACTGCACCATGCACATAGAAATATTGTATACTATTATCCTATTCGTTAAACATTTTTAAAAACAAACACACACCTCCCTCCGGTCTTAAAGCAATATGACTGTCTGCAACATGTCAATACTTGTAAGTTATAACTAATAATAGTGAAAGTAATAATAATAAAGGTACTTCCATAAAATAAGAGTACATTAATACCTGCACATATATATACACTCAACATACCTTATTTATGTAAATAACTTACTCCCAATAATCGATCGAATCATAATCTGAATTTAATCTATAAGGGACTCTAGTTTTTTATTTAAATATCGAGTACATATCTCTTTTGCACAATAGTTTATACCAGTCTACCCCCCGCCCCAATTCTAGGCACATTAACTTTTTTGACTGCACACCATCTAAAATAATTAAATTGCTTATTGTGGCGTGTTGCAAAATGTTGCACAAGAGGGGTGGATATTTTACCAGCACCTGTTGTTGAGAAATGTTCCCTTATTCATGAATTGTCTCTAGTTGTGAGTTCTATATATTGGATTTTACACAAGTCACAACTGATCAGATAAATCACAAATGAAGAGGTCCAGTTCAGACAACTGTCAATGTTAAATGTCTGATTTGTGGCATAAGAGGTAAACTATTTGGTTATTAAAGAATAATCACAGGGTTTGCATTTGGTGTGACCACATTTGTGCATACATTTATGGTGCAACCATGAACTATTTGATATTGTGGAATTCGAATGTGATGGAGACACCAAATTGGCAATAGTTTTACAATGTGTATAAACCACTGTTAACCACTTCTATCAGTTTTTACTGGGAAATACCTCTTGATGATCTCACAAATTTCTCACTTCTTCTAACTTTTTGCCCTTTCTATATCTTGTTTAAAATATTATCTATGTTTAAATCTAAATTCAAGTGAAATAGCTTCTCTACCAAAATCTCTATAATCTGAACAACTGCAGTAAATCCTAATCAACTTTCCATTAGCAAGAGCATAAGGGAAATGTTTAGAATGGCAACCATTAGCATGTAATAGTGTGTTACCCAAGATTAGCTTACAATATACTTTAGAGACAATGTTAACACTTGAATTTCCTAACAGAGTAACATCCAAAAAGTTAACTGTCTCTTTGTGATAATCATAGGAAAATATCTTAGTCCAATCTTGTTAGTATTAAACCACTCCACAAATTAAACTTCTTGTTCAATGGTCCATTTCCAAATTAACAGAAGATCATCTATAAATCTTTTGTAAAAATAGATGTTAGATCTAAAGGGATTCTCCATTCCAAAGATGCTACTTCTTTCCCACCAACTAAAAAAAAGAAATCAGCATAAGAGGGTGCACATTTTGCACCTATGGCGGTTCTGCATCTCTGTAAGTAGAAGATCCCATCAAACGCAAAATAATTATGGGTTATTAGAAAGTAATAGCCACACATCTGCACTTCACTTTCAACTCACTACTCATCAATGAGAGAATAGAAAATGACCGAGGATCATGGGAAGTGGGAGTCTAAAGACCGCTGCTCTTTAACTCGTCCGCCAGCTCTGAGACGGCAGACAGCAATCTTCCCGATCTCATACAATCGGGTTGATTGACACCCCCTGCTAGCGGTCGATTGGCCGCGAATCTGCAGTGGGCGGCATTGCACAAAAAGTTCACCAGAACTGCTTGTGCAATGTTAAATGCCGACAGCATATGCTGTCGGAAAATAGCAATCCAGGGCGGACATGATTTGCTATAGCGAATCATGTCCGCCCGGGGTATGATAAATCTACCCCTATGTATCTACTTTTATTTAGTTTTTCCATAAAAGTAAAAAAATAACTAAAAAATATCTCACATTTATGTCCTACTTCCTGATTTTTTATGCAGATTTAAGGCCAAATAACTGCAACTTGACACAGTACAGACTGATTAGGGGTGAGTGAATTTAAGGGTTTATCATATTCAAATTATGTTCACTATAATAATTTTTCTACCATTCAAATATTACTATAGAGTGAAAAACAATGGAATTTCAAAAGTAACATTTGAATATTGGAAAATAATAACATTTGAATATTATATTTTAATATTGGGTCCCATAGTTACAATAAAATATATGAAAAAACAATATTCAAATGTTTATAATTAAAAAACATAATTTATGCTTACCTGATAAATTTATTTCTCTTGTAGTGTATCCAGTCCACGGATCATCCATTACTTGTGGGATATTCTCCTTCCCAACAGGAAGTTGCAAGAGGATCACCCACAGAAGAGCTGCTATATAGCTCCTCCCCTAACTGCCATATCCAGTCATTCGACCGAAACAAGCCGAGAAAGGAGAAACCATAGGGTGCAGTGGTGACTGAAGTTTAATTAAAATTTAGACCTGCCTTAAAAGGACAGGGCGGGCCGTGGACTGGATACACTACAAGAGAAATAAATTTATCAGGTAAGCATAAATTATGTTTTCTCTTGTTAAGTGTATCCAGTCCACGGATCATCCATTACTTGTGGGATACCAATACCAAAGCTTAAGTACACGGATGATGGGAGGGACAAGGCAGGAACTTAAACGGAAGGAACCACTGCCTGTAGAACCTTTCTCGCAAAAACAGCCTCCGAAGAAGCAAAAGTATCAAATTTGTAAAATTTTGAAAAGGTATGAAGCGAAGACCAAGTCGCAGCCTTGCAAATCTGTTCAACAGAGGCCTCATTTTTAAAGGCCCAGGTGGAAGCCACAGCTCAAGTAGAATGAGCTGTAATTCTTTCAGGGGGCTGCTGTCCAGCAGTCTCATATGCTAAATGGATTATACTCCAAAGCCAAAAAGAAAGAGAGGCTGCCGAGGCCTTTTGACCTCTCCTCTGTCCAGAGTAAATAACAAACAGGTGAGATGTTTGGCGAAAATCTTTAGTAGCCTGCAAGTAAAACTTCAATGCACGGACTACGTCTAGATTATGCAAAAGACTTTGAAGAAGGATTAGGGCATAATGATGGAACAACAATCTCTTGATTGAAACCACTTTAGGTAAAAACCCAGGTTTTGTACGCAGAACTACTTTATCTGAATGAAAGATCAGATAAGGAGAATCACAATGTAAGGCAGATAGCTCAGAGACTCTTCGAGCCGAGGAAATAGCCATAAGAAAAAGAACTTTCCATGATAGAAGTTTGATATCAATAGAATGAAGGGGTTCAAACGGAACCCCTTGAAGAACTTTAAGAACCAAGTTTAATCTCCATGGGGGAGCAACAGGTTTAAACACAGGCTTAATTCTAACTAAAGCATGACAAAATGCCTGAACGTCTGGAACTTCTGCCAGACGCTTGTGTAAAAGAATAGACAGAGCAGAAATCTGTCCCTTTAAAGAACTAGCTGATAGTCCTTTGTCCAAACCCTCATGGAGGAAGGACAATATCCTAGGAATCCTAACCCTACTCCATGAGTAATTCTTGGATTCACACCAATGAAGATATTTACGCCAAATCTTGTGGTACATTTTGCTGGTGACAGGCTTTCGTGCCTGTATTAAGGTATCAATTACTGACTCGGAGAAGCCACGCTTTGATAGGATCAAGCGTTCAATATCCATGCAGTCAGTCTCAGAGAAAGTAGATGATTGAAAGGACCTTGTATTAGAAGGTCTTGTCTCAGAGGCAGAGTCCATGGTGGAAAGGATGACATGTCCACTAGGTCTGCATACCAGGTCCTGCGTGGCCACGCAGGCGCTATCAATATCACAGATGCTCTCTCCTGTTTGATTTTGGCAATCAGACGAGGGAGCAGAGGAAACGGTGGAAACACATAGGCCAGGTTGAAGAACCAAGGCGCTGCTAGAGCATCTATCAGTGCCGCTTCTGGGTCCCTGGACCTGGATCCGTAACAAGGAAGCTTGGCGTTCTGGCGAGACGCCATGAGATCCAGTTCTGGTTTGCGGAGAACCAATTGAGCAAACACCTCCGGATGGAGTTCCCACTCCCCCGGATGAAAAGTCTGACGACTTAGAAAATCCGCCTCCCAGTTCTCTACCCCTGGGATATGAATCGCTGATAGGTGGAGTGAGAGTGAGTCTCTGCCCAGCGAATTATCTTGGAGACTTCTGACATCGCTAGGGAACTCCTGGTCCCCCCTTGATGGATGATGTAAGCCACAGTCGTGATGTTGTCCGACTGAAACTTGATGAACCTCAGTGTTGCTAACTGAGGCCAAGCTAGAAGAGCATTGAATATTGCTCTTAACTCCAGAATATTTATTGGGAGGAGTTTCTCCTCCTGAGTCCATGAACCCTGAGCCTTCAGGGAGTTCCAGACTGCACCCCAACCTAGAAGGCTGGCGTCTGTTGTTACAATGGTCCAATCTGGCCTGCGAAAGGTCATACCTTTGGACAGATGGACCCGAGATAACCACCAGAGAAGAGTATCTCTGGTTTCCTGATCCAGATTTAGTAGAGGGGACAAATCTGTGTAATCCCCATTCCACTGACTGAGCATGCATAATTGCAGAGGTCTGAGATGCAGGCGCGCAAATGGCACTATGTCCATCGCCGCTACCATTAAGCCGATTACTTCCATGCACTGAGCCACCGTGGGGCACGGAATGGAGTGAAGAACACGGCAAGCATTTAGAAGTTTTGATAACCTGGACTCCGTCAGGTAAATTTTCATTTCTATAGAATCTATCAGAGTCCCTAGGAAGGAAACCCTTGTGAGAGGAGATAGAGAACTCTTTTCTTCGTTCACTTTCCACCCATGCGACCTCAGAAATGCCAGAACTATCTCTGTATGAGACTTGGCAATTTGAAAGCTTGACGCCTGTATCAGGATGTCATCTAGGTAAGGAGCCACCGCTATGCCTCGTGGTCTTAGAACCGCCAGAAGTGAGCCCAGAACCTTTGTAAAAATTCTTGGGGCTGTAGCCAACCCAAATGGAAGAGCTACAAACTGGTAATGCCTGTCTAGAAAGGCAAACCTCAGGAACCGATGATGATTCTTGTGGATCGGAATGTGAAGGTAGGCATCCTTTAAGTCCACTCTGGTCATGTACTGACCCTCTTGGATCATGGGTAAAATGGTTCGAATAGTTTCCATCTTGAATGATGGAACTCTGAGGAATTTGTTTAGGATCTTTAAATCCAAAATTGGTCTGAAGGTTCCCTCTTTTTTGGGAACCACAAACAGATTTGAATAAAACCCCTGTCCTTGTTCCGTCCGCGGAACTGGATGGATCACTCCCATTACAAGGAGGTCTTGCAAGCAGCTTAGGAATGCCTCTTTCTTTATCTGGTTTGCAGATAATCTTGAAAGGTGAAATCTCCCTTGTGGGGGAGAAGCTTTGAAGTCCAGAAGATATCCCTGATATATGATCTCCAACGCCCAGGGATCCTGAACATCTCTTGCCCACGCCTGGGCGAAGAGAGAGAGTCTGCCCCCTACTAGATCCGTTGTTGGATAGGGGGCCGCTCCTTCATGCTGTCTTGGAGGCAGCAGCAGGCTTTCGGCCTGCTTGCCCTTGTTCCAGGACTGGGTAGGTTTCCAGGCCTGCTTAGATTGAGGAAAAGTTCCCTCTTGTTTTGAAGTAGAGGGAGCTGATCCTGCACCTGCCTTGAAATTTCGAAAGGCACGAAAATTAGACTGTTTGGCCCTTGATTTGGCCCTGTCCTGAGGAAGGGTATGACCCTTACCTCCAGTAATGTCATCAATAATTTCTTTCAAACCAGGCCCGAATAAGGTCTGCCCCTTGAAAGGAATGTTAAGTAATTTAGACTTTGAAGTCACATCAGCTGACCAGGAATTAAGCCATAGCGCCCTACGTGCCTGGATGGCGAATCCGGAATTCTTAGCCGTTAGTTTAGTCAAATGAACAATGGCATTAGAAACAAATGAGTTAGCTAGCTTAAGTGTTATAAGCTTGTCAATAATTTCAGTCAATGGAGCTGTATGGATGGCCTCTTCCAGGGCCTCAAACCAGAACGCTGCCGCAGCAGTGACAGGCGCAATGCATGCAAGGGGCTGTAAAATAAAAACCTTGTTTAATAAACATTTTCTTAAGGTAACCCTCTAATTTTTTATCCATTGGATCTGAAAAAGCACAACTGTCCTCAACCGGGATAGTGGTACGCTTTGCTAAAGTAGAAACTGCTCCCTCCACCTTAGGGACTGTCTGCCATAAGTCCCGTGTAGTGGCATCTATTGGAAACATTTTTCTAAATATAGGAGGTGGGAAAAAGGGCACACCGGGTCTATCCCACTCCTTACTAATAATTTCTGTAAGCCTTTTAGGTATAGGAAAAACATCAGTACTCACCGGCACTGCATAGTATTTATCCAGCCTACACAATTTCTTTGCACTGCAATTGTGTCACAGTCATTCAGAGCAGCTAATACCTCCCCAAGTAACACACGGAGGTTCTCAAGCTTAAATTTAAAATTAGAAATCTCTGAATCAGGTCTCCCCGATTCAGAGACGTCACCCACAGACTGAAGCTCTCCGTCCTCAGGTTCTGCATATTGTGACGCAGTATCAGACATGGCTCTTACAGCATCTACGCGCTCTGTATCTTGTCTAACCCCAGAGCTATTGCGCTTGCCTCTCAATTCAGGCAATCTGGCTAATACCTGTGACAGGGTATTATTCATGATTGCAGCCATGTCCTGCAAAGTAATCGCTATGGGCATCCCTGATGTACTTGGCGCCATATTAGCGTGCGTCCCTCGAGCGGGAGGCGAAGGGTCCGAGACGTGGGGAGAGTTAGTCGGCATAACTTCCCCCTCGACAGACCCCTCTGGTGACAATTCTTTTATAGATAAAGACTGATCTTTACTGTTTAAGGTGAAATCAATACATTTAGTACACATTCTCCTATGGGGCTCCACCATGGCTTTTAAACATAATGAACAAGTAGTTTCCTCTGTGTCAGACATGTTTGTACAGACTAGCAATGAGACTAGCAAGCTTGGAAAACACTTTAAACAAAGTTAACAAGCAATATAAAAAATGTTACTGTGCCTTTAAGAGAAACAAATTTTGGCAAAATTTGAAATAACAGTGAAAAAAGGCAGTTACACTAACGAAGTTTTTACAGTGTATGTAACAAGTTAGCAGAGCATTGCACCCACTTGCAAATGGATGATTAACCCCTTAATACAAAAAAACAGATTAACAAAATGAAAAATATGTTTTTTAAACAGTCATAACAACTGCCACAGCTCCTACTTTTGAAGCCTTTTGAGCCCATCAGAGATGTCCTATAGCATGCAGGGGACTGCTGAGGGAAGCTGAATATCACAGTTTGTAATTTTAACTGCACCAACTGTAACTTTTATACTATAACAGTGGAAAGTCTCTGTTTCTAGGCAAAAATAAAGCCAGCCATGTGGAAAAAACTAGGCCCCAATAAGTTTTATCACCAAAGCATATATAAAAACGATTAAACATGCCAGCAAACGTTTTATATTACACTTTTATAAGAGTATGTATCTCTGTTAATAAGCCTGATACCAGTCGCTATTAAATCACTGCATTTAGGCTTAACTTACATTAATCCGGTATCAGCAGCATTTTCTAGCAAGTTCCATCCCTAGAAATATGTTTACTGCACATACCTTATTGCAGGAAAACCTGCACGCCATTCCCTCTCTGAAGTTACCTCACTCCTCAGAATATGTGAGAACGGCAATGGATCTTAGTTACTTCTGCTAAGATCATAGAAATCACAGGCAGATTCTTCTTCTAATGCTGCCTTTGATAAAACAGTACACTCCGGTACCATTTAAAAATAAACTTTTGATTGAAGTTAAGAAACTAACTATAATACACCACTCTCCTCTTACTACGTCCATCTTTGTTGAGACTTGCAAGAGAATGACTGGGTATGGCAGTTAGGGGAGGAGCTATATAGCAGCTCTGCTGTGGGTGATCCTCTTGCAACTTCCTGTTGGGAAGGAGAATATCCCACAAGTAATGGATGATCCGTGGACTGGATACACTTAACAAGAGAAATTAGAATGTTACATTTAATATTCAGTTAGCTCTTATAGTCATATACATTTAACACAACTGATATTCATATTACATTGAAAAATCAAATACTACATTTGATAAAAGGAAAAATAACTTTGTTTACAAAAAGAAAGCTGCATGCTCAAATATTATTTGCTTAGAACAAACAAACAAGGCAAAAATATTTTGTATGAGATTCACTAAAGTATATTCACCCATCTCTAAATCTAACATATAATAAATTGCTATGGGCAGTTCAGACTTCAATGAAAGCTTCAGAAGCAGATAAGTTGCTGACAAGTTATTTTTATTTTAAACGTATTTGAAAACAAATGATATTCTATTAAGTGGGAGTGTCATAAAATAATCTTTATAGAAGCTAATTTTCAGACTTTATTGTCTCTAAGGTGCTTAGAGAAAGAAACTCTGACCTTTTTTATGCTTTTATAGAATGAGTGCAGACAGCTTTGCTCTTCAGATGAAGTATTTCATTTGCCATTTAAGTTTTATTTACTTCTAATAGAATGTGCCTATTATAAAAACTTTGAGTCTGTTTTTTTCCAAGACCCTGGGTCTATGTGCATTTGAGTGAGTCACCACAGCTGTATACAGTCAGGATATTCACTTAAGGGTGGAACTCGCGCACAAAGCAATGTCTGTTTGCAAGGCCTCGGCAGGCAAAACTGCCTTAAGAAAAAAATAAAATACGGACACCAGTCATTTCAAAATGTAAAATAAAATCCTTTATTTTAAAATAATATTTGTTTAGCATGTATCCAGTTAACAAGAATTTAGAAAATCTAAATTTATGACCTCAGTTAATAGTGTATGTTTTGATATTACATGAATTAATCAAAAAACAGACTAAAACAACAGTAAGCTCTCTGAATTCCAAGAGATATTGGCCCACATTTAAGGTAGAACTTCACATTCACTCATTTTAGTTATGCACACTCCTGTGAAATAAAGTGTTAATATACTTTATTTGAGGAACCTTACCCAGAAAATATAAATAGAAAAATTATGTTTCTTACAGATGCATAATATTGTTAAATTGAAAAAAATAGATTGCACTATCAGTATTGTTTATTAACAAATTAGCTTTTGCCATACTGAGCACTAGACTGAAATTACTACACAGTAAATAACGGTACAGTATTAACACATATCTTGAGAGGAAAGAAAAGTAACTCGTTTAACCCTTTGACTACCAAAAATTAATATTGGCTAATATAAGTCATGTGTTGTAGCAAGTGCCAGACGTCTATATCTGTTTCCCATTGGCTGAAATTTTTCAATAGACTGCAATCATCTCCTTCCCATATACAGCCGGTGGTGTATTGCTACTAAACAATACTGTAAAACACCAAGTGAAATTTTTGATTGTCTGTAACAGACTGTGTTGCAGATTGTAGAGTTGTATCACTTATAACAGCTCCTATAAATAACAGTAAATTTAGGCAGTTGCTTAATTAGCCTAATGAAAATGTCAACCCTTACTGTAGTTCACTTAGGCAGCCAAAGGGTTAAAACATCATTTTAAAACACGATAGCTTTTCGTGGACATTTCATATAATATCTGCCATTTAAAGTACCCATTGTGTAAACATTGGCTATGTATATATTTTTTTTTAAATAGACTGCTTGCATATTTAGACAGAGAAAATTGTGTGCTTTAATAAAAAGCTTTGCTGTATTTAAACAGAAAAATGAATATTGTGAAGTCAAATGTTAATACCTTTGTAGTACCTGTACTTTCAAAGATATGTTTTCACACTTATTAACATATTTAATAGATATAGATGTACAGAAGCAAAAATATGTTACAAAACGGCAACCAGGAACAGGATTCGGGTTTCAAATGGGTCAGTATGCCTAAAACACTAGAACGATTTTAGATAGCCTCTAAATAGTTACAAATTTAGAAAATTAATTGCATTTAGCGGTTACCACAATATAATTTTAAACAAAAAAGAAATCCTATGTAGAAAAAAGGTTAAAGTGATAGGAAACACACATTATTTCGTTAATGATTCAGATTTAGTATGCAATTTCAAATAACTTTCCAATGTATTTATTTTATCTAATTTGTTTCATTCTCTTTGTATCCTTTTGTTGAAAAGTATACCTAGGTAGGCTCAGAAGATGCTGAGTGATGTCTGCACATATATGCCTCGTTATTCGCTTTCAGCTAGCTCCCAGTAGGGCACTACTGCTCCTTCAACAAAGGACACCAAGAGAATGAAGAATATTAAATAAAAGAAGTAAATTGAAAAGTATTTAACCTCTTCGATGCACATGACAAGCTATAGCTCGTTATGCACATCGCAGCCTGCAGGTACATGCCAAGCCCTTTTTCGCCATGCAGGGGATCACCATTAAAATGCTGTTTTCGGCGATTCCCCGCACTACAAGCTGGGGATCATTGGCGGCCTAGTTGGAGGCACTCCTAGGCTTCATGGAAATGTCGGTGACGTCACCACCTATGCATGTGGTGACGTCACAAAGGGGCTGATCCAAGCAGCTGCAATGGAGCTGGATTGGGGGGAGGTTATTCAAACCCCTCAATCTCATCTCTCTTAGCAGCTACAAACATCCAAGACCAGTAATTTGAAAGAGAGTCATATGGTATGTCACAGTCTAGAGACCCCTAATTAAGTTTATTTTCTAGTAGGCAAGTCCCTTTGTTAAAAAATGTTTTATGCATTTTGTCTGTATAGAAAGGTGATTACTGTGGTATTGCACAATGGGGCCTCTAATCTATTTTATAACCCCAAAAGTTCAAAATACCCTTGATGACAATTTAGTAATGTGATCACAGTAACAGCAGTGATCACTGGGCCATTTTCAGTATTATTTAATAATATTTATGCAAAAATAATACATATTTTTACAGTTTTTGCCGCTTTTATCTCACATGCCATGAATTAAAAAATATAATAATGGCATAACCAGGCATATTGTGAAAATGCTGGGCTTGCTGAAAAAAAACAATATATAATTTTTGTGGGTCACTCAAATAAATTTGACCTACAATAGGGTTCAGCATAGCACTGGGGTGGAAAAAAAAGCAGCAAAAGGGTTACAAATGTATCATTTATCTGAATCATAAAAGATACATTTTGGGTTTCATGTCCCTTTAAGGACAAATTCTGGGGGTGTGCAGTACTTTATTTTCCGTTCAAGTTAAGAACTACAGAAATAATTTGATTGCTGATTATGCAGCATAATCTGTAAACAACCTTCCTATCCCCTAATGTGGATACCACTTGCTGGCGCCCTGGATGCAGACTGCATGCATCTGTTGCTGGAGCTTGCATAGGAGACAATTTGCATTCAGACAACCTATAGCTATCAGCTGTCTGTACACAATAAAAGTTATAATTTTACCAGTAGTAGCGTAGAAGCATTTTCCAGGTCAGATACAATGTAAAAGGACTTTCTAATTGCATTTTAAATGAATGGTTGTGCTTTTAAAATATAACTTAGGTTCTATTCAAGGGAATGTAAATTTTGATGAACCAGTGCCCGGTTTTTAATAATCCTATTAGAAAAAGGGGCACTTTCATTCATCAAACTTTACATTTCACTGGTTTTGTTAAAATACTTACCTTTTCTTTGTTAAAGCCACTCCAACGCTTCCCCCGCCCGTCGCAAGCCCCCTTCCTACGTCAGAAATGACAATACCAGCCTTCCTCCAATCACGGTGTTGCTTTAGGCTGGAGAAGCACTGGAGCGGCTTTCAAGAAGAAAAGGTAAGTATTTTAACAAAACCAGTGAAATGTAAAGTTTGATGAATGAAAGTGCCCCTGTTTTTAATAGATTTTTAAAAACCGGGCACTCATTCCGCAAACTTTACATTCACTTTAAAGGGACATAGACATCAACATTAAACTTTCATAATTCACATAGGAGTATAGGATTCCAGTTTACTTGTTTTATAACATTTACATATTTCACTCGATATACTTAGTTGCATTTTAAACCTAGGTAGACTCAGGAGCATTCTTGTCTATGCTTTAACCCTGTATGAATAATGAAAGTTTAGTATTGACTTCAATGCCCCTTTAAGGGATGTAATTAGTCTTTGCATCTGTTATATAAAATATAAGAATAATATTAGCTCCGTAGGAGACAAATAAAAACAACATTTAATGGAACAAAAGTCCATTCTGTATATAGAAAATATTACTACACAATTTATTTTACTTGATAAAATTGTATCATACTATTTGTTCACAAGGCTGCTTTCATAAGTATATCATGTTATACCATTAAACAACATTTTGCAGTATTATTTATATCCTAGTTGTTATCAGAAGATTAATCTATTTTTAAATATAAGCATGTGTATACTTTAACACAAAATTATTGCTTGCAGCTTGTAATTACAGTTTGATGGATTTTAGAATTCTTCCAGGTTTGTGTCTAGTTAACGATGATGAAGCTCTAGGGAGAATAGAAAATACAAAAATAGGTAGCAGGGTAAACAGGATGTGTTTTACATATCTGACCAAGTCTTTTTTATTTTCCTCCGTAGAAATTTGAAATACTCCAGTTGCAAAAGAAAGGAATGTTCTGTATATTTCATGAAGGGAAACATATTCCACAGCATTCCATGCAGATTTCCAAGCAGTCTGAAGATTCACAACATGCGTCCATTATCCCACAGTCCATATCACAAGGACAATTACAGTCATCTGCCATCTCCTCTCCGCAGCAACAGCAGCAAGCCTCAGAACTGCAGATACCACAAGATGCTTGTCCCAGTACTATGTTACAGAGCGTGAGGAACTCACAGAACAAACAAGCTAAGATACAATGAACACAACAATCTTCATTGAAGTTGACAAAATCCAAAGCAGATCCCGAGGCACAGGAGGGAATAAAAGAGAAAAAAAAAAAAAAAGTTATAATGTGTTTAAAAGAAAGTATATATTAGTCACAAAATTAATTATTATAGTTGCCAATTAGATGGTCAAATTATTCTGTATAATATTAAATATTAGTACAAATAAACGCACAAAGAACACAAACTTTTTGCATGTTATATTTTTGGATAGTTTGAAAACATTAGAATGGTGTTTCCCAAATTAATCAATACTTCTGAAAGACAGACTGAATTAGTTTGGAAATGCTGGATTATGGATTTATAATTAGACATTGAAAGTTATTGGAATTTTTTCTTTAGTAAAACCAAATTTCATATATGATAAAAAAATAAGTAAGCATTGGGTAAGTTACTGAGACAACGGTGTACTAAAGTTTAACTAACCCAAACAAAATGTGGTTATTTACTTACGTTTCTGATGGACTTTTAAAACCAAGAGGGTAGAGATAGGCTTATTTTTCTTCTACATAATAAGAATAGTTACTCAAGTCATGAACAATAATGTGTAACTCTATAACTTTCAATTAATTTTAATAAATTGGTTTTCCATAGTTTGGCACAAAATACACCATGAACTATACTAGTGTCTCAAGCCATGAATAATATTTAGAAGCCATACAGTTTTATTTGTATATAGATATATAGAGAATAACCCAAACAATTAGGAGCCAGGTACAATTTTAGGAGGCAGTGGCTCCTGGGTTTGTTCAGCCCTGGAGTAGGGCACCTATTCTAAAGGGGGTATATCCTTAATATTTGTTTTGTTAAGATAAGTAGTTTGTGAAGCCCATCACTATGTTAACATTTTGTTTCCATAGAAAGGTGGAAAAAATAGAACACCAAAACATAACTGAAGATAATTTCTATGTAGGGTATTTACACTTTTATGAGAATTACAATTAAGAGAATAATGAGGACAAAGTATATATTGTAAATGTAATAGGAAAACCAATACATATACACACTTTTAACTCATAAATAGTAGGAAATCAAAGCATATTTAATTCTTCAGAACAGTTTGGTAAAAAAAAAAAAAAAAATACAAATAAAAGATAAACTATTACAATTATATATTTTTTTTTACTCTTTCAAGAAAACATTTTAAACCAATATATTCTCATTTGCATTTCTCTACAATTACAGATGACCAGCAACCTTCTTCCATCTTTCTCACATTTTGTATTTTTGATAGAAATAATATTAACAGTGCTTAAAATATGTATGCAATTGGTGGATAATCTATAAACATTCTAGGTCATTGTACAATTTCAAAATGATGTATGGCGAGTTAATCAAACATCTATAGTGAGCGGGCAAAAGTACAATACAGTAGGTAAATCAAAAATCTATAGAGAGCAGGCAGATGTAAAATACAGTAGGGAAATCAAACATCTATAGAGAATGGGTAAATGTACAATATGGTAGGTTCATCAAACATCTATAGAGAGCGGGCAAATGTACAATAAGGCAGGTTAATCAAACATCTATAAAGAGCAGGCAAATGTACAATACGATAGGTTACTCAAACATCTATAGAAAGTGGGCAAATTAACAATAGGGTAGGTTAATCAAACATCTATAGAGAGCGGGCACATGTAAAATACGGTAGGTTAATCAAACATCTATAGTGAGCTGGCAAATGTACAATACGGTAGGTTCATCAAACATCTATAGAAAGCGGCCAAATGTACAATACTGTAGGTTCATCAAACATCTATAGTGAGCTGGCAAATGTACAATACGGTAGGTTCATCAAACATCTATAGAGAGCGGGCAAATGTACAATAAGGCAGGTTAATCAAACATCTATAGAGAGAAGTCAAATCTACAATAGGGTAGGTTAATCAAACATCTATAGAGAGTAGGCAAATGTACAATACGATAGGTTACACAAACATCTATAGAAAGTGGGCAAATTAACAATAGTGTAGGTTAATCAAACATCTATAGAGAGCGGGCACATGTAAAATACGGTAGGTTAATCAAACATCTATAGTGAGCTGGCAAATGTACAATACGGTAGGTTCATCAAACATCTATAGAGAGCGGGCAAATGTACAATACGATAGGTTACACAAACATCTATAGAGAGCGGGCACATGTAAAATACGGTAGGTTAATCAAACATCTATAGTGAGCTGGCAAATGTACAATACGGTAGGTTCATCAAACATCTATAGAAAGCGGGCAAATGTACAATAAGGCAGGTTAATCAAACATCTATAGAAAGCGGGCAAATGTACAATAAGGCAGGTTAATCAAACATCTATAGAAAGCGGGCAAATGTACAATACTGTAGGTTCATCAAACATCTATAGTGAGAGGGTAAACATTGTGTTTTGCAGAATATTTTGGCAGACTATATTTTGCTATATATAAGTTGGACTTTACTGCTGAATTTTATAGTTAAAGGAATGGCAACTAAACACAATGTGAATGATTGTTGTGTTCTAAAATATTATAAAGCTACAGGAAAAGCAAAATAAATAAATATAATTTTGTTTAGATTCAAAAAGAAAAAGCTAATAATTCTGTAAACTGCCAAAATAATATGACCAGGTCTTTTTTAAAAAAAAAACATACATGACATCTTCATTTGCATATACAGTAAAATATTATATGCAAAGATATAATTCTAAAAGGAAACTAAAGGGCAATGTATTAATGAACAAAAGTGATTAAATCAGTATTTCATTTAAAAAAATTTTTTGCTGACCCAAGTGGGTTCTAAACTTTAGTTGTCGCAAGAGTAGATTTAGGGGTCAATTCAACCCAAAACCAATGGGGCACAATTTGGTCCCTCCTGTGGCAAATCATTTTTTTTTTTAAATTATAAATTTTTTCTTACATGCATGGCTGAATTTGGAAGGGGCAGTTGTTTAAAACTTTCTGGGTTAGATTACAAGTGGCGCGCTAACAGTTGTGCACAAGCAAAAAGGGGTTATCACGGCTGTTTGCGCGCATAGTTTTTTTGCTCATATTACAAATTTAAAGTAAACATGCGTTGGGTTAGCGTGACCTCAAAGCTTTAGTTAACTGTTTCGCGAAACAAAAAAGTCTCACAAAACATATCAAAAATGCATTACAAAGTACAATTACACTTTTAATAATACCATCTAATAAAAATTATTAAAAAATATATTTGTGCAAAAAAAATCCGATATATATAGAAATATTTATTTATGAATAAATGGAACATATTCTTCTATGCGAAGAACATTAGCATGTGAAATATTCATAATATGGGATCAGGTTTGCACGCGAGTAGGGTGTTAGTTTTTTACGTGCATCGGTTTAGTGCACAAGCAAAGACAGTTTACTTTCAACTCATAATACGAGTGCAACCCGACGTGTGAAAAAAGTTTACTTCTAGCACAGATAAAGTTATGGTAAATCCTAGTGTTTGTGAAAAGCTAGGATTTACCGTTGGAACAAATAAAGGGGACTTTCAGTCATGAAGTATAAAATACTTCATGCTGAAAGTTCCTTTATTTGTTTGAAGTGATTGCTGCACTGAGCAGCCCACGGCAGAAAGCTATTTTGCTGTGAGGTAAAATTTCCACCTCTTAGCAAATATCTGTGCGGCCCAGCTGGCACCAAGCCGGATAGCCCGCATGGCTATTGGCTAAGAGGTGGAAACGTCACCACAAAGCAAAATAGCATTCTGCCGAGGGCTGCCTGGGGCGCTCAGTGCGGCGAATGTTTCAAACAAATAAAGGAACTTTCAGCATGAAGTATTTTATACTTCATGACTAAAAGTCTCCTTTATTCGTTCCAATGGTAAATCCTAGCATTTCACAAACGCTAGGATTTACCATCACTTTAACGCTCAAGCAGGAGAGTTAAATAGCACTCCACTTGTAATCTGACCTTCTGTGAGTTTACTAGTCTCTACTGGAAGAGGAATTGTGAACATGAAACTGAGTTTCTTAATGTATAGGAGGACTGAAGATCAGAGGCTGCATGGCAAAATAGATTATAGCTTAGTGTTTAGTTTCCTTAAAGCAATAATATTATTGATAATAGTAACAACAATTACCTGGCAATAATCAGTGGCCACATTTTGTTTTGTTTTTGCTAAATAACATATAAAATACTTAGAATGTATGTAAAATAAGTAACAAGATGTTTATAGGATGATTTCCTGGTGTCAATGTTTGCTGTTTTTGGCACTACTAAGCAACTTTGGTCAGGGATATGTACAATAAATTCCCCTCTCTAAAATTAGAATTTGGTGTAGGCTTAAATATATATATTATTGTATAGTTACACATTTAAAATCTTTATGATTTGTGGATAAAATTCAAGATGGTGCAAAATGATCAAAAAGACAAAATTTAATTTTTAAAGTAAAACATAGGTGTATGCTCAGTGCACTTCCTCGCTGTGTGTAATATCATCAAGCACCATGTGATGGTGTCACAATATCCACACCCACAAGGTACTAGGGATAAGCATTGATTCCCTGTCCCCATCTATCCCATTGAGAAAAGGAAAACGGAACTGTTTGCAGAAGATGACACAGGGTGTCCTGTGAGCACAGCATGAACAACTGAATACAACATTGTGTCCTACAACTGGAAGCAGTTAAATTATCCATGTGAATAATAACTAAAATAATGATCTAATCAAATTTCCTGGTTTTGCTGTGAGTGAATTTAAATAGTCTGTCATTTGCAGTTTAGTTACTTTAATAAGAAAAAATATTGAGCTTCGAGTTTTTAAACTAAACCTTTTTCTTCTTTCCAAATTAGGAAAGTTGTCCATATGGTCACAATATAGTTATTACTGGAGTAAGAATGCTTATGGTAAAACAAATAATTTGAAAACAGAGATTTTTTACTCACCATTAAATAATTTTTCTGTGTTATCAATCACAGTACAAGTAGCAGTAGATTATTCCAGGTAATTGGGTAATAACAGTAAGACATTTTTTTAGCAAAGTTAAAGGGACATAAAACCCCATATTTTTTCATGGTTCAGATAGAGGATACAATTTTAAACAACTTTCCAATATACTATTTCTATCTAATTTGCTTCATTCTCTTGGTATCCTTTGTTGAAAAGCACATCAAGGTAGGCTCAGGACCTGGGAGCTAGCTGCTGATTGGTGGCTGAATATATATGCCTCTTGTGATTGGCTTATTGATGTGTTCAGTTTGTTTTCAGTAGTGCATTGCTGCTATTTCAAGAAAGGATATCAAGAAAATGAAGCAAAATTGATATTTTAAAATACATTTGAAAGTTGTTACAAATGCATGCTCTTTCTGAATCAAGATAGAAAACACTTGTGTTTCATGTCCCTTTAACAAAGGAATGTGGAACAGAAGAGGAACAGAAAAACAGTCAGATCAAATGGATAACAGCAGTAAACTTGGAATAGTGGGTGTTCATGTTCTCTCACTCAGGATGTGAAGAAAGGGATTTAACAGTAAGCACAAAAAACATAAATTATGCTTACCTGATAATTTAATTTCCATCTGCATGGGAAGAGTCCACAGCTGCATTCCTTATTTGTGGGAAATACTGAACCTGGCCACCAGGAGGAGGCAAAGACACCCCAGCCAAAGGCTTAAATACCTCCCCCACTTCCTCATAAACCCAGTCATTCTGCAGAGGGAACAAGGAACAGTAGGAGAAATATCAGGGTGAAAAAGGTGCCAGAAGAAAAAAAATCAAATTTAGGGCCGCCCATTGGAGAACACTGGCGGGAGCTGTGGACTCTTCCCATACAGATGGAGATGAAATTATCAGGTAAGCATAATTTATGTTTTCCATCTTAATATGGGAAGAGTCCACAGCTGCATTCCTTACTTGTGGGAAACATATACCCAAGCTCTAGAGTACAAAGAATGCTAACGGGAGGGAAAAAAAAGAGAGGCAGACCCTAATCTGAGGGCTCCACAGGCAGCAAAACCTTTCTCCCGAAGGCTGCTTCAGCAGAAGAAAAAACATCAAATTTGTAAAATTTTGGAAAAAGTATGTAAGGAGAACCATATAGCCACCTTTGAAGGCCCAAGAGGAAACCACTGCTCTCGTAGAATGAGTCATAATCCTCAGAGGAGGCTTATGTCCCGCCATTTCTATGCTAAAAGGATGACACTCCTCAGACAAAAAGATAAGGGGAAAAAAAGAGGCTCTCTGACTCCTACGCTTCCCGGAAAAGAGAACAAACAGAGAAAGAGGTTTGTCTAAATTCCTTTGTGACCCGAAAATAGAACTTCAAGGCACAAACCACATCCAGAAATATGTTGTAAATGTTCCTTCGACGAAGAACGATTAGGACATAAGAAAGAAACCACAATCTCTTGATTGATGTTGCGAATTGACACAACCTTAGGAAGAAAACCACACCTTATGATAGATGCGACGAGCAACCAGCTTATGAACTTGAATGAGAGTAAAAATAACTATCAGAAAACCCTCTCTTGGCTAGGACTAAGCGTTCAATCTCCAAGCAGTCAGCCTCAGAGAATCTAGGCATTGATGAACAAAGAGACCTTGGTCAGCAGATCCCTATGACAAGTTAACTTCCACAGAGGAGATGATGACATCCCAACTAGTTCCGCAAATTATATCCTTCGCGGCCAAGACAGAGCAGTCAGTATCACTGACACCTGCTTGACTCAAGCCACTACACTAGGAAGTAATGGTAATGGTCGGAAAGGATAAATTGGATTGAACCTTCAAGGCACCGCTAATGCATCTGTTAGCTTCTCCTGAGGATCCCTGTACCTCAACCCCTATCTGGGTAGCTTGTTATTGAGACGTTATAATATCTTCCTCTTGCAAATCTCTGCAAACACTCGGAATGGAGAGACCATTCTCCCGGATGAAAGGATTGTCTGCTGAGGAAATCCGCTTTCCAGTTGTCCACACCCAGAATGTGGATCGCTGTCAGCGAACAAATGTGGGTCTCCCCCACACCAGAATCTGAGATACTTCCCTCAAAATTAGGGAGCTTCTCATTCCCCCCTGGTTGATGTAAGCCACCGAGGACATATTGTTTGATTAGAATCTGATTAATTGGGATGAACCCAGCAGAGGCCAAGCCTTCAGAGCACTGTATATTGCCCGAAGATCCAAAATGAGATAAGGAGCTTTACCCCCTGAGACCAGATGCCCTGTGACTTCCTGGCACCCCAAATGGCTCCCCATAGTGACAGACTCGCAACTGTAGTCACAATCACCCAGGATGGTCTTGAGACGGACGTCCCTCAAGACAAGTGATCCGGACAAAACCACCAAGAGAGGGATTCTCTTGATTGGTTGTGCAGAGAAATCTGTTGAGACAGATCCGAATGAATTCCATTCCACTAGTTCAGCATGCGCAGTTGCAACAGTCTGAGGTGAAACCTGGCAAAGGAAATGATGTCCAAGCTGGACATCATGAGATCAATTGCCTCCATACACCAAGCCACAGATGGCCTTTAGGAGATCTGGAGGGCAAGACACGTTAAAGCTAGCTTGCAATGTCTCTGGTCTGTTAGAAATATTCTCATGTCTATGGAGACTATTTTAGTACCCGAGAAATCTACCCTAGTACTTGATACAAGAGAACTCTATCTAAATTATCTGCCATCCATGGGATTGAAGAAGAAAGAGGAGATAGTCCGAATGGTCCACTCTTCGAAAAATTTCTTTAGCTAGACCAAACGGAAGAGCAATAAACTGGAAAATCTGATCCAGGAATGCAAACTTTAGGAACTGGAAGTGTTCCTTGAGGATTGTTATGAGAAGGGAGCATCTTTCATATCTATCGTGGTCATGAACTACCCCTCTCAAACAAGGGGAAGAATGAACCTTATTGTCTCCATCTTAAAGAAGGGGACATTTAAAAACCTGCTTAAGCACTTTAGGTCCAGAATTGGATGAAAAGTTCCCTCCTTCTTAGGGACCATAAAAAGGTTTGAATAGTATCCCAAACCTCTCACTGCGATAGGCCCCAGGACAATAACTCCTAGAGGACAGATCCTGTACACACCCTAGAAAGGCTTCCCTCCTTTCTGGTCAGGATTACAGGAGGAATCTGCCCTTGGGTGGCTGAGACTTAAAACCTATCTTGTAACCCTGAGCTATGACCTCCAGGACCCATGGATCCTGCACGTCCCTGGACCAAGCGACTGAAAAGAGCGACATACTGCCCCCTACACAATCCAGAAGAGGACCGGGGACTGACCATTCATGTCGACGTAGACTCTGCAGGCTTTTTGCTCTGCTTGTATTTATTCTAGGATTGAGTCGGCTTCCAAGAGCTCTTTGTTTGCTCTGGCTTAGCGGAGGACTGCTGACATTGGCTTTATCAAAATGAAAAGAACGAAAATCATCCCTTAGATTAGTTCATATACTCTTGCGGTAGGAGGGCACCCTTGCCCCCTGTGACCATGAAGAAAATTGAGTCCAGGCCTGGACCAGACAAAATCATTCCCTTAAAGGGATGGAAGAAGTCTTAACTTAGAAGTCATATCTGCAGACCATGACTTCAGCCAGAGCCCGACGGGCCTGAACAGAGAAAGCTGAAGCCATAGCATTCAAGTGAATAAACTGCCTAATAGCAGCACAGATAAAAGAATTAATAACCCTCAAGGCCGTAAATCTTTTCTGAGTAATGTCGAGGGGATCCTCCACCCCGATCTTCAAATCCTATAAGGAGTCACACCAGAAGGTAGTTTCTCCAATAACTGTGGCAACAGCCACCGTCAGTTGAAACAAATATCACGTATGTTGAAACATCTTTCTTAACAGAGTTTCCATCTTTTATCCATGTCTCTTTAAACGTAGAACTATCCTCAAGCGGGATAGTAGTACGTTTAGCAAGGGTGAAGATAACGCCATCCCTTTTAGGGATGGAACCTCACAACTCCATTGAGGGTCCAGGACCAGGGACAATTTGTTAAAGGGAGAAGAGGGGGAAAAGGAATCCAATCCTGTCCCATTAATTCTTAATAATGTTCGCCATTTAACAGGAGCAGGGAAGGATAAGGTACCACCCTGTCCTCAACCTCTATCCAATTTAGGAATTAAAGGTTCTTCAGGCAATTTGGCATCTGGAACCTCTGAATTTACCAAAAACTTCCTTTAGAAGAAAGCGCAAACTCTTAAACTAAAGTCTGGTTCCTCCGCAGCTGGAGAGGTTTAGAGGCAGCAGACTCCAACCCCAAATGTTCATACTCTGAAGTCTAAGAAAGAACTTCATCCTCGGATAACCCTCAGTTAAATCCAATAAATTATCTGATGTACTCTGGGAAGGAGTGCAATATGTAACCTTTTGCTTGCGCTTAGCAGGACGAGGTAAAGCATTAAAGGCCACAGACACCGCCGTCTGAACTGCACAGTGAAATCTGGTGAAAAAAGGCCCCCTCCAAATGGAGGATCAGCAATGCTACGGGAAAACTGCATGTGTAGAGATATAAGAATGTAGGGTATGCACCTCACTGGAAAACAACTCCTCAGAGGTGGATGGCTCTGTGGTATCAAACACATTATATATTATCACATTATCAAGGCATATGGAACATAATTGAGAGGGCGGAACTAAGGCCTCCTCACCATATAAACAGGAATTACTCATTAGGAATAGAGGGAGTGCCTTCTAAAGTAACAGAATCCTCCATTGCTAGTGCAATAACCAGAGAACTAGAAAAATAAAACATCTTATTTTATTCAAATAAACGGCACCCTTATACACCAATGGCTGGGGCACACACCACCTCCTATGACCCAGACAGTACAGAGATTTATGACTCCTCTCTGATAGACACCCGGTCAGGAAAAAGGGAATGAATCACATGGAGCACAATGCAGGACCATCTCTGCTATGAGAAAGTGTGCCAAGCTTGTAAGCTGCATGGCTCTCAAAGTGAAAGTAAAATCTGTATTTTCCATAACAGCCTATGAGTCCATAACATCTCACACATAAAAGCAGCATAAAATTAAATAAACACATAAGATTATTCCCCCCTGTTCAATAGTCCCCCTAAGGAGATATTAACCCTTGATTCTATACAGATAAAAGGAGTCACACTGTGATCTTTTCTTCTTGCGTTATCATACATGTATAAAATATGAAACGATCTTACAAGAATCTATGCCGTGGAACAGGAACATGGCCCTTCAAGTGTGACAGATAGTAGCATTGCTTCTGACATGGACTTGAGTGAAGAAAGCAGGCAGCGAAACTCGTCAACGCTGATTGCCTATGGAGCTGTTAATATGAGTCGGGATGTTTTGGCAGAAAGACTCTCCCTGCATCCATGCTCTCACTGAGAGGCTGAAAGGACTACTTAAAACTCCAGTCCCATCTTGAAGAGGACTACCCTCCATAAGAGACTACTCCGTAATCTTCTAACACTTCTCTGCCAACCTCCTGTGACGAAAGGCAAAGGATGACTGGGGTTATGAGGGAGTAGGTGAGGTATTTAAGCCTTTAGCTAGGGTGTCTTTGCCTCTTCCTGGTGGCCAGGTTCAGTATTTCCCACATGTAAGGAATGCAGCTGTGGACTCTTCCCATATTAAGATGGAAATCTAGTTATTATACATTTATCCTGGCAGGAGATGATTCTAGTTAGCTGGGTCTGTACAAATACAATACAAATCACCATATGACAACAAAACAAAAACTGCAGCCATCGTATCAAATCCAGACAGTAAAAAAAACAGATCATTAACAAGAAATGGCAAAAAGCCATAAAGCAGGTTTCATTAAAACTACCTTAACCTAAGTTATACATGTTTAAGTGATAAGATGTGTGTGAAGACACCAAAAGAGGAACATGTGGCCACTTTCTAAAACTACTAAAAAATGGCAAGCTACACATGAGGTTACAACCAAACATGCAGAATGTGTAAAAATGTTGCTTGGTAGGTCTGAGTAACAGCTGACCAAAGCCTACCCTTTTTAGGACCAAGACTGAATGTCACTCTTGTGTAAAGACTAGTCCTTTAGTTGGGCACAATAAAAACATTTGAATAAAACACTCAACCCCAATTGTGTGAGTTGATTGGTTAAAATATCCCTGCAAGGATTTGGTTTTTCACTGTGATCAGCAATAACAGAGTAAAGGATATGAAGGACTTCTCAAGAGAAAAAACAACTGTTGAAGAGGGAAAAAAATAACTTATTGTGTACCTTGTACCTGCAGGAAAGTATAATGTTAGACCCATTTGTTGAACATCATGGAACCAGGATAAACTCTTTGACTTTCATGAAAATAAACAAAATAGAAGGTGGAAGAAATATAGGGGGAAAAGGCTGGCCACCAAGTGGGAAAGAAAGGAAGAAGACTGTGACCTCAAGACAAGAAAATATATTGCCAAAAAAAAACCTTTTACCTCTTTACTTTAATTATAAGACCTTCTAAGTTCAATCCAAAGAATAGTTCACATCATCGCATATAAAGAGAATAACTGATTGGATACAAGAAAGAATATCCAAAATATAATAGTGGAGTAATAGGTGAGTGAAAAAAAGGTATCTATTTTGCCAAAAATGAAATTGGGCTTGTTTTCCCAAATTCTTAAAAAAAATGTTTGTTGAAAGAAAAAGAAAAAGAAAAAAAAAATATTGAAGACAAATTACGTGACATATAAGAAAACTCAATGTTTCCTGCCTCAAAGAACCACTAAACAAATAACCAACCAAAGGTTAAATATTTTTTTTCAAGGATCAACAATACATTCATACTAGACAGTTTCTAAGTATGGCACAAATATATTTTTAAAGTTTATTTTGATATATTTTTATTTTAAAACACCACAAGACACAGAACAAACTGTACATTATACTTTTACTACTTCCTGTGCTAGGTTACACACACATGTAGTTTAATATTAGTTAAGCCAGGGAAGCAGGCGGTAGGATTTAATTGTGGGTTAGATTTTGTAAGTCTTGCAGTCAGTAACTGTAAATAAACTCACTTACTGAACATTGACCGTAGTCATCATTTTATCTAGCTATATTCACAGAGTTCAGAGCACTCAAAACAGATCTCCAGGCACTCAGCTGTCTCACAGCAAGAATCACAAAGGGCAAAATCACAATCAAAGTGGTGGTTGAGGTCCTCAGCAGGAGTTTCCTCAAGGCCCACACAGATACGGGAGCAGTAACCACAGCAGGTGTTACAGGCCTCATGCAGACAGGAGGAACAAATCTGATGTGGGCCGAAGATGAACTCTGAGCACTTACAGAAGAGACAGGCCAGAATCAAAGAAGCACAGCAATCTAATACAAACAAGAAAGAAGATGAACTGAACTTGGAGAATCAGATAGAAAGAGAAAGTCAAAGTAATAAAAATAGGTAACACAAAAATAATATTTCTTACATAAATATGTCACAACAAGATAATTGTGCACTTTAATCAACTATTATTCTAAAAATTAGCAGAAATTATAGAATGGTGTTAGATTTCTTTAACAATATGTAATTTATAATTATTGTCAACCGCACAACCCCTAAATACCACAATTATTTTCAGCTCTGGCTTTCTAAAGCGGCCAGAAGCAAGGTTACATGCATATAATGTTTTACCAACAACTATACAAAGATTACCCACGAATTTATAAAAATAACAAAATATAAATTTAAAAAAAAATTAAAAAACGGTTTAAGAAAACCAATATAATTGTCCTCCAAAGTAAATTTTGCCAGCCAGGTGGCATTATGAATTAGCGGGGTGGGGATAGTGTAATGCATTGCAATATGATGGCATTTTTAGCTAATTATTAATGTTACTTAAGATATCCAAAGCACACTTTACGATGAATTGATTTTATAAAGACCAATGCAACAAATATTGAAGAAATAAATATTAGCTAATTTTATCTTAAAGGGATAGAAAGGTCAAAACTGAAATATGTGTGAAAGCATCTTAATTTTCAATAGAAGTATTTTTGAAATATACTTCCATTAGTAAAAATGCTTCTTGAAAAGCTATTACTGTTTTTCAGTGGCATCTGTGCACCAGTATTCAAACACCACACCTGCTCAGAGCGTCAGCAGTGGCTTGTATGACACAAATTAAGTCTTTTCAGACCACTGCCACCTCTCTGAGCTTAAATACTGGTGCATGAACACGAACAGCAATGCGAGTGTGCCCCTAAAAACAGTAACAGCTTTACTAGAAGTATTTGTGCTAAAAAATATGTTGCAAAAATGCTTCTATGTACATTATAGCTTAGACCTTACTAATCTTTTAATATTGGTTTAAATTTTAGCCGGGTGGTCCGTAAAATCAGCCAGGTGGTGTGCCCATTAAAAAGGTTCTGGGGAGAACACTAGTTTACATCATTCTGTGCAAATATTGACTTATTTGTAAATATAAACTAAAATTCAATTTACAGTAGATGAGTTATTGCAGACATTATGATCATCATTGTGAAATACAGACTAAATTAAATTGTTTAATGAATCACAAGATGTGCTGATTACTATGCTGATTGGTATATGGTATAATATCATTCACCTATAAAATAATACTCTGTCTTTAATACTACTGGTGTTTCACAATTCTAATGTCACCTATAATAAGTCACTATATAACAATGTTTTTAGTTGATGAACACACTCAATAATGAAAAACTATTTCCCAGATGTATTCCACCCACAAACAGGTAGACTAATGTGATATGTAAACAAGCATATAGTATATTATAAAGGATAAAACTACCGAAACCCACAGTTACTTTTATTGTTTGAATGATCTTCACATTATAAACAACTTTCCAATTTATATCAATTATCAATTTTTCTTAATTCTCTTGAAATCCTTTGTTGATGGAGTAGCAATGCATTACAAGGAGCTAGATGAATACATCTGTTGAGCCAATGACAAGAAGCATCTGTGCAGCTCCAATCAGCCTCTAGCTCCCAGTAGTGCACTGCTGCTCCTGAGCCTATGATTTTCAACAAAGATACCAAGGGAAGGAAGCAATTTAGATAAAAGAACTAAAGTGGAAAGTTGTTTAAAATGGCATGCTCTCGGTATATATATTAGTTAAATTTTTCTGGTTGCACACAGGTGTTATACTCTCTACAAAATATTGAAGGCTAAAATTTTGGCTTATAATTGATCATTGTATAGAACTAATGCAATTGTGGAAAACTGTAAGTGCGCTAGGAGTTCATATAAATCTTAGGCTGTGAGTATATGCAGGTACAACACGGTTAACAGGAGTAAAAGTGTTTAAAGTTAAAAGCTATGAAAAGCTATTTCCACTATAGTTAACTTTTCATAAAGGGAAGGAAGATATTACACCTATTGTATATATATTAGCTAAATTTTTCTGGTTGCATACAGGTGTTATACTCTCTATAAGATATTGAAGGCTAAAAATTTTTTGGCTTATAATTCATCTCCTGTTTCTGGTATAGGGTGTAAGACTATATTGTAATACGTTAGGAACTGAATATATTGCTTCTATATGAGATCTATTGTTGTTATATAGGGTTATCTAAAGATGTTAGAAAATGTGCGCAGGAGGTAGATGGTAAAAACTGGTTGTAGACATATAAATAGAACTGACCTAGCAGGTTACAAAGGTTGATTATTGTATAGAACTAATACAACTGTTGAAAACTGTAACTGCGCTAGGAGTTCACATAAATTTTAGGCTGTGAGTATATACAGCTATACCCAGGGATGTCTACTGATCATTCCCTTTAGTCACAGACACGAATGATCTTACTTCACGGCTAATTCACGCACAAAAGAAGGTAGAAAATAAAAGGAGAAAAAGTAAAATAAATTTAGATAAGACACCACTCTTTCCTCACTCCCTTCCTTCCTATTTTTCGTTCTCTGGGGTCTTTTTCCCCCCTCTATCACTTTAGATTATTTTTGTGCTGTTTGTTTTCCTTCACTTCCCCTCCCCCACTAATTAATGGACAAGTTCCTACACTCCCAATCCAAAATTTCACCTTTAATCATGTCTGCTAGACAAAGGGATAAAAGAACTAAGCCTAGCACTGAGACGGCTGGCGAGATACAGCTGGCCCCACGTGACTCCCTTAGTGCTCATGAGTCCATTGACCTACAGACCCTAGTTTCAGATATATCTATGGCCCTTGCACCTAAGTTTGAGTCACTTAAAACTGAGATAAAGTACGAAATTGCCCAGCTAAGCTCGGAGATTAAACAATTCTCAGAGAGATTTTCTGAGGTAGAACAAAGAGTATCGGATCTTGAAGATCTTACCATAGCCCAAAACACTAAGTTAGAAGTTACTTCCTTAGCCCTGGTTAAATTACAAAACAAAGTAGAAGATCTGGAAAACCGGGCTAGACGAAATAACTTAAGAATTATAGGGGTTCCCGAGGGGAAGCAATTTGAAGATTTAACTAAACTGATCACTAAAACACTTTCAACACTGCTGAATATCCCTGAGACATATCAGGATATTGTCATAGAACGAGTACATAGGTTAGGACCAGTATCCTCTTCAAGAAACAATGTGAGGCCAAGACCAATCCTAGCCAAATTTTTGAATTATCAAGACAAATTGATGTTTTTGCAAGCTTTTCGAAAGAGTCAGCCCATACTCCTGGAAGGGACAAAAATATTGTTGTTCCAGGATTATGCCGCAGATACTGCTTTTAAAAGAAAAGAGCTGGCACCGGTTTGCACCAAACTGATACAGCAAGGATTGCGTGCAACAATTGTTCATCCTGCTAAGCTTCGACTGGTCTATGATAACACCTCATATTTTTTTGAGTCTGCCAAAGCGGCAGAGGCCTTTTTGTCCAAAAATAACATAGCTCAATAGATTGTTTTTTTTTGAGCATGAATGGATCCATTGGGGTATTACCAGGTTGGGTTCCTTTCAGATTAGGGTACCAGACGGTCCAAACGTCTGGGTTTTGTCTTGTCTGTTTTTTTTTTTTTTTTTTTTTTTTTTTTTTTTTTTTTTTCTCCTTCTTCTCTCTTCCTCCCCCGCTACCGCCTCCCGTCTTGGGTTGTAGAGTTTATATAAAATGAATGGGATTAAATTTGTTTCCTGGAATATAGGAGGCCTTACTTCCCCTATTAAGAGAAAAACGATTATTTCTTACCTTAAGAAAATAGGCGCTTCTATTGCTTTTTTACAGGAAACACACTTGAAAACACAAGAAATCCTCAAACTCAAATCTGCATGGGTAAAAGAGGTCTTTTTTTCACCTAGTTGTAGTCGCAAAGGTGGAGTTGCTATTCTCTTGGGGAAAAAATTTAATTACGAGATAATTCAGAGTCAGTCAGATAAAGAGGGGAGATATATTATTTTGAAAATTAAGATTGCTGGTCGTTTGTATACGTTATGTAATGTATATGCCCCAAACGTTTTTGATTTGTCTTTCTGGGATGCGTTGCAGGCCAAGCTTATGACATCTGCAGAAGGCTTCCTCATTTTAGCTGGCGATTTTAACATGGCTCCGCAGTATCCATTAGATAGAATGAGGCAGCAGGAATTCTCTAAAAAAACCAAAAGGGATAATCTTGAATCAAAGTTGTTTTCTAGGATCTTTTCTAACTTGAGAGTAAGGGACATTTGGAGACTCCAAAATCCAGATACGCGGGACTTTACGTGTCTGTCAAAGGCACATAAGTCATTGTCCCGGATTGACTTATTTTTGATTGATGAAAGACTATGTAAATCCAAAGTATCAGCTCAAATATTGCCTATAACGGTATCTGATCATGCCCCAATTTGTTTTGAATCTCAAATCTGCACATTTTTGCAGGCCAATAATCGCTTCTTCTATCCTAAGTTTTTGTCTTCTGATGTTAAGTTTAGAAATTTTTTGGAAACCAAATTTGCGGATTTTGCTGTGTTTAATGTAGAGGCCAGGAGTCGGCCGTCTTTGTTTTGGGAAACGGCTAAAGCAGTGATGAGAGGGGAGATTCTTGCTTACACTATTAGGCGTACAAAGAGTCTTAAAAAGCGTGAGAATGAACTGCTTCAGGCAGTCACAAATTCTTATAATCTATACTTACTGGAAAAGACACCCCAGAAGTGGGCCAAATACACTACTGCATTAGAGGCGAGAGACTCATTGTTGATATATAAAGCCACCCAAAAGGATATACGTTTCTCTGCAAAATTCTATAAGTACGGGAATAAGACGGGTAAACTTCTAGCTAGATTAGTTAAGCAAGATTTAGGATCCCAGTTAATTGACGGTCTCTATAGAAAGGGGCAAATAGCCAGCTCTCCACAGGACCTTATGCAAATTGTTTTTGATTATTATCAATCTATTTATTCGGCTAAACCAACTGATACCTTGGAACGTCAGAGGTTTTGGTCAGGCATCACGTTTCCATCATTAATAGCATCGTTAACGGAAGATCTTGAATCTCCTATTACTGAAGCAGAAGTGGCTAAAGCTATTAGTAAGTTGGGATATAATAAAGCATCGGGACCGGATGCAATACCTAATGAATTCTATAGATCGATACCAGATATTATAACACCGTACTTAACTACATTATTTAATCATATATATATAGAGGGCAATGCTCCTACATCTAGCTTTACCGCATCATTTACGTCCCTGATTTTAAAGAAGGGAAAAGATCCAAAAGCAATAGAATCTTATAGGCCAATCGCCCTCATGAATACGGATTATAAATTGTTAACTACAATCCTTGCACAGCGGCTGCAGTCCCTTCTCCCTTCTATTATCAATTCAGATCAGGCCGGGTTCATGAAGAATAGGAATTCTGCCGCCAAGATAAGAGAACTTTTGTTAACCTTAGACTTTTTTTTCAATACTACGATCTCCGACCAAAGGGGAGGAGTAAATGAAGCGGATTTGGCAATATTAGCCATAGACGCCGAAAAGGCCTTTGATTCAATCCATCACGATCATCTTTTAATATCTTTAGAGAAGTTTGGGTTTAAAGGCAATTTCACGAATTTTATAGATAAACTATATCATACGGCTTCTACCAGACTAATAGTTAATGGCCAGCTGTCCCCAGAGATAACTCTTCAGAGGGGAACGAGGCAGGGGTGTCCCCTGTCCCCGCTCCTTTTCAACATCGCTATTGAACCTCTTGCACTAATGATAAGACAGAGGCTTGAGGGGATTGTAGTCGCTGGACGTGAAGTAAGAATAGCATTATATGCGGATGATATTCTTCTATATTTAGCTAATATCCGTAGGAATTTACCAATTTTGATGGCCATTATACAACAGTTTGGATCCTTTTCAGGGTATAGGGTAAACATAAGTAAATCTGAATTTCTTTGGGTTAGGCAGACAAATGACTCTCCTATAAACATACCTTTTTCTATAGTAAAGGACTCGTTTAAATACCTGGGTATAAATATATCTAGTAACCCCGATACCTGGTATGCGCTGAATATCCCTCCTGTTTTAAACAAAGTTAGAGCAGCTCTCAAGAACTGGCAGAACTTGCCTCTGTCATTATCTGGGCGCATAGCAGTATATAAAATGATTCTACTACCTAAAATATTGTATGTTCTACAGAACACTCCTGTATTACTGAAGAAAAAGGATATTACCTTATTTAATTCATCTCTTCGAGCCTTCTTATGGCAGGACAGGAAGCCCAGAATGTCACTGGCAAAACTTTCTTTCCCAATTGGAGCTGGGGGTCTGGCTCTACCTGATTTAAAGGCATATAATTATGCTTTTCTAATTCGCATTGTAGCGGACTGGTTATTTCAGCGCAACTATGTTACAAATATTGATCTCGAGACTAGCATCATGTATCCTTTTGTACCGGCGGCACTTATACATATGGACACGCCCAATATTCCGTCCCATATTAGAAGATATAAAACAATACACAACATAATTCTTGCTTGGAAAAAGGTATGTAATCTGCTGGTAATAGAATATCATGTATCCCGATACTTGCCATTTGTAGGGAATCCACAATTTCAGGACGGTTCACCCTCTTTAATTTTTTCAAAATGGAATACTCGAGGGCTTAATGACGTTTCCCAGCTGCTTGATATAGAAGAAGGCTGCATACAATCATTTGATGCATTAAGATTGAAATTCAATCTTTCACATAGTAATTTTTATGCTTACCTTCAAGCCAGACACTACGCTATGAAGCTAGTAAATGAGTTCGGCTGGAACTGGTCTTTAGTGCAGCTGGACAGGTGGCTTATCTTGGTAAAGAACGGAATTACGTCAATCTCCCCATGCTATAGGTTACTGGTATCGGACAGAGGTACAATCAATCTTGATAAGATTGCGAGTAACTGGGCTAAACTCCTGGATAGAGAAGTTGATTCTAAAATACCTTCTACCTCAATCCAAGAGGTTGCTCGGACAACTCTCTCGTCTACATGGAGAGAATCACATGTCAAGTTGCTACATAGGACATATTTTACACCAGAAAAGGGAACAAGATGTGGGAAATCTAATTTCACTATCTGTCCTAAATGTTCACTTCCTTCTGCAGATCTCTTGCATATGTTATGGACGTGTCCAAAAATTAGGAATATCTGGTCTAAAGTTCAGTTTTGGCTCTGTAGAATACTGGGTCTCCCCTCGATAAGTCTGACAGATCTGAATGTAGTTTTTCTTTTTTCTAATCCAGAAGATAAGCAGCTTAATACTAAACTGATTAATATAACTATACTGGCTGTTCGATATCTGATTTTTAAAAAATGGAAAATGAACTCTGGTCCCAGTATATCTGAAATTAAAAATTGCTTAAAAAAGCAATGTGTTCTCGAACAACATAATGTTAATATTGATAACGACAATGATATCTCCAGGTTTTTTTTAAAATGGTCAGCATTTATTAAAACATTTCCCCCTGCGGAAAGGGAATGTTTGATATATCTTTTACGTAATACTGAACTAGTCCTCCTAGGGAGGTGGTGACGGGGGTTTGAAGAGTTGCGGGTAGGGTCCCTTTTTTTTTTTTTTTTTTTTTTTTTTTGTTTTTTTTTTTGTTTTGTTTGTGTTTTGTGCTGTTTTTTTTTTCTTTTTTCTGTTTTTTTGTTTGTTCTACAATGTGCTGTTAGTTATGTCTGGGTAAAATTAATATAAAATCATCCAACAAAGAACTAAGTATTATTGTAATGAAGGAAAACTATTATATTCTGGGGCAAGCCTTAGTTAATCAATGTTATACAGTCATTTTTTCTTTTTCTTTTTAATGATCATGTCTATTTTATGCCTGTTATTATGACGTCCAATTATTGCTCCATTATCTAAAATGTATTTACTTGAAAACCAAGTGGATTGTTCTTGTTTGATTTTTGTTTTTTTTTTCTCCCTTTTCCTTGCCATTGACTGTCAGTGTATTTTGTTGGATATAAATAAAGACTTATAAAAAAAAAATGGCATGCTCTCTGAATCATGAATTAAAGGGATATGAAACCCAAAGTTTTCCTTTAATGGTTCAGATAGAGCATGTGATTTTAAACAACTTTCTAATTTACTTTTATTATCACATTTTCTTTGTTTTCTTAGTATCTTTTTTTATGAAAAGCAGGAAGTAAGCTTAGGAGCCAGCCCATTTATGCAGTACTATATGGCAGCAGTTTTGCAAGAATGTTATCCAATTGCAAGAGCACTATTTCCTGCTATGTAGTGCTCCAGACACCTACCTAGTTGTCTCTTCAATTCAGAATATCATGGGAACTAAGCAATTTGATGATAGAAGTAAAAAAAAATATCAATCACAAAACATTTTTTGGGTTACATATCCCTTTAATTTTGTCTTTACTGTCCCTTTATGTGAGCTTAGGAGCAGTGTTTATTTGAGCCTACAGGGAGCAGAGTTTGCAACAATAACTATAGCAATGTTATACATTGTTGCAAACACTGCTGCAATAAAATGCTAAATTCACATTCACTCTCCTGACGTACTTTTCAGTCTGTCTAACTTTATTCTTTATCAAAGTATAGAAAGCAAATTTATTATTAGAAGTAAATAAAAAGTGACTATTGCATAATCCAAATAATGAATGTTTTCTTTTGACTTTCCAGTCCCTTTAAATAAAGCAGCTATCTCACTAGTATGAGAAACCCAGTCTTTAAGTAACTCACTCTTATTACCACCCCTATAACAAGACACTCTTGTTTGTCACTGAATAAGTAAGAGACTGTGACCTCCTTAGTCAGAATTTATAACAAATTTCACCATCAAAGATACTATTGCTAAGTTCCTAAATGTTTTTTTTTATTGTATTTTGTTTCTATAAATATTCATCAATTAAGTATAAAATGGATGTTTTGTTCACGTATTTTACATTAAATTATTAGCAGCCAATGATCAAAACGAATTCAATTTCTATTACTTAGACAGTACCACTTTAATATGTTGTAAAATGCTACACTAGAAAACCTTTACAGAGATTGCTAATTGCTCCCTGATGCTGAAAATAGGTTTGCTGTTTATTTACAACACCAAATAAAGAAAAACATATAGTGGTGGTAAACTTTCTCCTTTGTATAAACAGATCCAGAATTTTAGCGATATTTTAAGTGGAGCGATATTCATTAGTTGTAATGAAGATTCGCTTTAACTTAGTTTTTAATGTAGCGCTGAAATTCTAATGCCCGGTGCTCCAGCCGCCCACTTCAAAAGTCATTTCTTGTGTGTGAGCTAATGGTTTGAACTGTTAAAATGGTTAAGATAATTTATTGGCTCATAAACTGAAATGCTGGTTGTGATGCCAAGAGTTTAGATAAACAAGGGTATTTCAGGGGCAGTTAAATTTGGGGCTATCTAATTTTCAATTGAAATTATTGGACGCCTCTTTTTAGAGCACCGCAACTAGAAGTATCACTTAGGGGGTCTATATCTGATGCCATTATCAGATAAAGGTGATATAATGTGTCACTCTCTAAATCCCAATGCGAGGATGGCATAAGCCTCTTCTGCTGTATAGTATGATGACATGATGCAAGAGGGAAACATTATTTTATTTTATTTATTTTTTACTCCTACGTAACATTACCTCCCCTCAACTCACCCACCAATTCAAAGTTCCATACCCAATTTCTACTTCACCCCCAACAAAATATATATTACACGCCACCCAAAAAACACTGAAAGAATAAACAGAAAAAAAAGGTTGATCGGACAAAACACTCTGATCAGACTGATCACAGACATAGTGCGTTGATCAAAACAGCAGGAAAGGGTTAAAACTTACAAATTAATCAAATTATAACTAAAAAACAACAACAAAAAACAGAAATCACACCCCAAAAGTATTGAACAGTACTATTGTACTGATCAGTGTGATAACAGCAATAACACTGATCAGCACTGAATTGGTGAATTGGTTATATATATATATGTTATGGGTAAAGTCAGATATCCTATGATTACAAGCGTCTGTGGGTAAAGTATGATTATGCTTCCCCTCAGAGTGCGGAGTCACTGCATCAAACATATATTGCATACTCTGTAATTCTCCCATCTTCACTATCTTTTTCGACTCTGTCTGGGGGTTCAAGGGAGGCGAAGCCCCCCTTGTAAACCTCATTCCCCAAGGTTCACTTACGGTGGATGCCAGAGGATCGGCAGGGCACCTTCCTTGAACCCCCCCAGGTGGAGGCAAAAAAAATAGTGTACATGAGGGAATTACAGTACACCTTACTTTACAGACAGCCGCTTGGGTAATGTCTGTTTTACCTGGGTAATCCTAGGATTACCCGGATTTCTTACTTCATCCGCTTCTCTCTTCATATGTATATGTATATATATATATATATATATATATATATATATATATATATATATATATATATATATATATATATATATATATATATATATGAAAACTGTAAAGATCACACTGAGGTGAGAAAGGAAGCAGATACAGTGCTGACAGCCCATGGTTGCACTCATTGGCTGTCACATTGTATCAGTGACGCATTGTCACTGCATCTAAGCAGTGATTGGATACTTAGGGACTGTCTGAATTGTCAGGAAAGTCCCCCAGTTGGATCCAGTGCTCATTGTTTCACGGAGGGAGATCAGGGTGCCACACAAGTTAGGACGTTCCAGGTCATCCTAACAAAGCAAAAGCCCAGCGCTTTTAGGATGGCATGGAATGTCCTAATGATGTCTAGGGTTTAAGCAAACAGTAATATTTATGTGTTTAAGAATAAACATTGTACATGGAATTTTTATTACTTTGGGATTGATAGTCCTAATTATGAAAAAAAGACATGTTTCTTTAGGCGGAAAATCAGATGTGTGGACATAAAATGGTACAAATATGGAAAGATGGAATCAAAAAGAAAAGAAAATAGAATAGGTAATGAATACTGAATAACAACTAGAAATCAAAGTAGGTAGAAGAGAAAAAAGGTGAGAAAACAAATTGAATTTAAATGTTTCCTGGGTTATTAAACACTACAATTTGTCATATATGATTGTAATACAGAGCATGGCAATGTGTATTTCAGTATTATATGATGAAATGATCATTTTTGTCACAATTAAAATGAAGTACTTATTGAAACTAATTGGCAATTTCTAACAAATAGAGTTGTCTTGCTGAAATTCCCTAACAAATCTTCATTAGGACTTCACAAAGAGGTACTACACATTGCCTAATAATAAACTGTCACTTCCATTGTCATTAAAGGGATATTAAACACGAATTACTCTAGACATAATGGTGCATTCAAGTTTAGCTTGAGAATAACATGCAGAAGTATTTTTTTTTACCAGTTATAGTATTTGTTCAAACATTGATTGTAGTCTTTTTAAAGAAATGTGTATACTTTAAAGGGACATGAAACCCACATTTTTTTCTTTCATGATTTAGAAAGAACATGCAAATTTAAACAACTTTCTAATTTACTTCTATTATCTAATTTGCTTCATTATCTTTAGATTCTTTGCTGAAAAGCATATCTAGATAGGCTCAGTAGCTGCTGATTGGTGGCTGCACATAGATGCCTTGTGTGATTGGCTCACCCATATGCATTGCTATTTCTTCAACAAATGATATCTAAAGAATGAACAGAAGTAGACAATATAAGTGAATTGGAATGTTGTTTAAAGTTGTATTATCTATCTGAATCATGAAATAAATCTTTTGGGTTTAGTGTCGCTTTAAGTTTCCTTACATTTAAAATCCTTGATTTCTTATTTTATAAATTGATGGTAAATCTTGACTAATCAAATGCATATTTAAATTTTGAATTTAAAAAATTATATGTGTACATTTTCTGTTTTTAATCCATTTGTTAAAGAATTAAACTAGTGCATATAGTAATGCTTTTATTGCAAAGTTATGCCGGCCCACTTTGATGAACTCTTTTTTTTTTTTTTTTTTTTTTTTTTAAGGGACAGTCAAGTCCAAAAAAACCTTTCATGATTTAAATAGGGAATGTAATTTTAAACAACTTTCCAATTTACTTTTATCACCAATTTTGCTTTGTTCTTTTGGTATTCATAGTTGAAAGCTAATTCTAGAACTGAAATAAGGGGGCAGTCTGCAGAGGCTTAGATACAAGATAATCATATATATAAAATGTATTACGTAAGAAATAACTCTACCTGAATATTTTATTTTTTTAACCTTGATTGGATGTTTAATATTTTGAGATTTTCCTTTAATTCAGTTATATGCAATTTGGTTATATGTTATATTTTAATTAACATATTGTATGTATGAACAGTATGCTCTGTGTTTTAGATATTCTAGTGATAAAAGTTGTTTTTTGAGAAGCAACTACTTGCTATACTGCAACCTTTCTAATATGATGCAGCAACCAATTCCTATTGCAAATTTCTATGAGCAAATTGAGCTTGTTTTCTTATACTATGATTTCATAGCCAATGTACGCAGTTTTTGGCGCATCCAATTTCACTTTATATACCAAGCTTTATTCACACTTTATTAGTGACTTTCCTGGAATTTGGATATAGATACGCAATTTCCCACTGGGAACATTGTCAAGGTGTATATATCCTTACATACATCAGAGAATATTTGGCTACCGTATACGGAGGACAAGCTTTCTGGATGGCTCCTAAAGGTCCAGCACGCTGTTGTGGCACTTAAGTGCTTTGGAATCTGTGAGTATGATGAGTAACAACTGTATGTGATCCTGATCCCAGTTGATTTTGCACCATTGTGGCGCCTTCTTCTCTTTTGCTATTTCATAGCCAATGTACCCAGCACCATGATGGGTTTTTCCATAATAGGTATGTGACTAAATTGTCACATATGTTAAAAAAACATAAATTATGCTTACCAGATAATTTAATTTTCTTCTGTATAAGGAGTGTCAGCGGCATCATTCCTTACTGTTGGGAAATACTGAACCTGGCCACTAGGAGGAGGCAAAGACACCCCAGCCAAAAGCTTAAAAACCTCTCCCACTTCCCCCATCCCCCAGTCATTCTGCCGACGGTACAAGGAACAGTAAGAGAAATATCAGGGTATAAATGGTGCCAGAAGAAAAATATAATTTAGAGGGCCGCCCATCGGAAAACACGGGCGGGGGGCGTGGATTCTCCTTATACAGAAGGAAATTAACTTATCTGCTAAGCATAATTTATGTTTTCCTTCTTAATATAAGGATAGTCCACGGCATCATTCCTTACTGTTGGGAAACTTATAGCCAAGCTTTAGAGGACACTGAATGATAACGAGAGGGACAGAAAGAGAGGTGGACCCTATTCTGAGTGCACCACAGCCTGCAAAACCGTTCTCCCAAAAGCTGCTTCAGCCGAAGCAAAAACATCAAACTTGTAAAATTTAGAAAAAGTGTGTAAGAAGGACCAGTTAGCCGTCTTACAAATCTGATCCATAGAGGCCTCATTCTTAAAGGCCCAAGAGGAAGCCACTGCTCTAGTAGAATGAGCTGTAATCCTCTGAGGAGGTTTATGTCCAGTTGCCTCATAAGCAAGGCGGATAAAACTCCTTAACCAAAAGATAAAAAAAAAGTCGAAGAGACCTTCTGTCCCTTACGCTTCCCTGAATAAACAACAAACAAAGAGGAAGTTTGTTTAAAATCCTTAGTAGCCTGAAGGTAGAACTTCAAGGTGCGAACCACATCCAGATTATGATGCAAACATTCCTTCGCAGAAGAAGGATTTGAACACAAGGAAGGAACCACAATCTCTTGATTGATGTTGCGGTCTGACACGACCTTAGGAAGAAAACCTAACTTAGTACGTAGGACAGCCTTATCAGAGTGTAACACATTGCAAGGCGGCAATCTTAGATACTCTGCGCACAGAAGCAATAGCCAGTAGAAGAATAACCTCCCAGGACAACAATTTAATGTCAAACTCATGCATAGGCTCAAATGGAGCCTGTCGCAACACCTTAAGAACAAGATTTAGACTCCAAGGAGGAGCCTTAGATCTAAACACAGGTCTGATCCTAATCAGAGCCTTAACAAAGGACTGTACATCGGGAAGCTCTGAGAGCTTCTTGTGCAGTAAAACAGATAGGGCCGATATCTGTCCCCTCAGGGAACTGGCAGAAAGACCCTTCTCCAGCCCATCCTGGAGAAATGATAGGATCCTGGCAACCTTAACCTTATGCCAGGAAAATCCACGCTCTTCACACCAGAATAAGCTGGTTCTCCATTCCTTATGATAGATGCAACGTGTAACCGGTTTACGAGCTTGAATGAGAGTATCAATCACTCTCTCAGAAAAACCTCTCTTGGCTAGGACTAAGCGTTCAATCTCAACGCAGTCAGCCTCAGAGAATCTAGATTTTGATGAACAAATGGACCTTGTTCCAGCAGATCCCTGCAACAAGGTAACTTCCTCAGAGGAGAAGATGACATCCTCACCAGATCCGCGAGCCACATCCTTCGTGGCCACGATGGAGCAATCAGTATCACTGATGCCTGCTCCTGCTTGATGCGGGCCACTACACGAGGAAGAAGTGGTAACGGCGGGTAAAGGTAAATTAGACTGAACCTCCAAGGCACTGCTAATGCATCTATTAGCTCTGCATGAGGATCCCTAGACCTCGACCCATATCTGGGTAGCTTGGTATTGAGACAATATGCCATGAGATCTAGCTAAGGCGTCCCATACTTATTGCATATCTCCGCAAACACTTTGGGATGGAGAGACCATTCCGCCAGATGAAAGGATTGTCTACTGAGAAAATCCGCTTCCCAGTTGTCAACACCCGGAATGTGGATCCCTGACAGCGAACAGCTGTGGGCCTCCGCCCACTCCATAATTCAAGATACCTCCCTCATTGCTAGGGATATTCTCGTTCCCCCCTGATGGTTGATGTAAGCCACCGAGGTTATATTGTCTGATAGGAATCTGATAAACCCGGACAAACCCAGAAGGGGCCAAGCCTTCAGAGCATTGAAGATTGCTCAAAGTTCCAGAATGTTGATCGGGAGGGAGTGTTCCTCCTGTGACCACAGGCCCTGTGCCTTTTTGGCACCCCAAACAGCTCCACATCCTGATAGACTTGCATCCATAGTCACAATCTCCCAGGATGGTTTTAAGAAGTATGTCCCTCGGGACAGATGATCTGGACAAAGCCACCAAGAGAGCGATTCTCTTGACTGGTTGTCCAGAGAGATCTGTTGAGACAGATCCGAATAATCACCGTTCCACTGTCTCAGCATGCACAGTTGCCGCGGTCTGAGATGGAACCTGGCAAAGGGAATGATGTCCATGCTGGACACCATGAGACCAATTACCTCCATACACTGAGCCACAGAGGGCCTTAAGGAGGGCAAGACATGCTGAAGCAAGCTTGCAACATCTCTGGACTGTTAGAAATATCCTCATGGATATAGAGTCTATTATAGTACCCAGGAATTCCACCCTGATGCTTGGAATAAGAGAACACACCCCAGAAAGCTTCCCTCTTTTCTGGTCTGCAAGACAGGCTTCAGAGGAGAAATCTCCCCCTGAGTGGATGAGACTTGAAACCTATCTTGTATCCCTGAGCTATGACCTCCAGGAACCATGGATCCTGCATGTCCCTGAAACAAGCATCTGAAAAAAGCGACAGTATGCCCCCTACATGGTCCAGCGCCGGATCGTGGGCCGCCCCTTCATGCCGATTTAGTCTCGGCGGGCTTCTTGCTCTGCTTGGATTTATTCCAGGACTGAGCTGGCTTCCAAGTACTTTTGGTTTGCTCGGGCTTAGCGGAGGGCTGCTGTCATTGGGATTTATCAGAACAAAAGGAACAAAAATTAGAACCTTGTCCCTTAGACTTGTTTTTTTATCCTACGGTAGGAAGGCACCCTTGCCCCCATGTAACCCTGGAGATAATGGAGTCCAGGTCCGGACCAAATAAAATCTTTCCCTTAAAAGGGAGGGAGAGAAGTCTTGACTTAGAAGTCATGTCCACAGACGAGGACTTCAGCCAGAGCGCCTGACAGATCTGAACTGAAAAAACAGACACCTTAGCATTTAGGCGAATAATCTGCATGTTTGCATCACAGATAAAAGAATGAGCAATTCTCAATGCTTTAATTCTTTCCTGGATAACGTCGAGGGGACCCTCCACCTCGATCAATTCCGTTAAGGAGTCGCACCAGTAGGTGGCTGTTCCAGCAACCGAGGCAACAGCCGCTGCCGGTTGAAACAAGTATCCTTATGTTGGAACATCTTTCTTAGAAAAGTTTCCATCTTCTTATCGATCGGCTCTCTGAAAGGCGAGCAATCCACAAGCGGGAAAGTAGTACGTTTGGCAAGCGTGGAGATAGCACCATCCACCTTAGGGACGGAACCCCACAATTCCAATTGAGAGCCCAGGACCGGAAATAATTTCTTAGAGGAAGACGAAGGGGAAAAGGAAGATCCAATTCTGTGCCAGTTGTTTTTAATAATGTTCGCCATCTTCACAGGTACAGGAAAAGTTAACGGCACTACACTGTCCTCGTACACTCTATTTAATTTATGAAATCTAAAGGCTGGTTCCTCTGTAGCAGGAGGCTTAGAGGCAGCAGACTCTAACCCAGAAAGTTCACCCTTTGAAGCCTCAGAGCATGACTCAACCTCAGATAACTGATGCAGAACAGATAAATCCAATAAATCCCATGATGACCACTGGGCAGAAGAGTTATGTTTAACCTTTCGCTTGCATTTAGCAGGGTGAGGTAAAGCACTAAGGGGCTTTAGAAAATCTGATGGTAAAGGGCTCCCTCCAGATGGAGAATCAAGCGTGCTACGGTAAGCTGCGTGTATAGAAGGAGATGACTGATGGGTATGCACTTCATGGGACCGTGAGTCCTCAGAGGTGGATGGCTCAGTGGTACTAAAGGGGTTAACCTTCTTAGACCTAATAACGTTTTTCAAGGCATGTGGAACATAGTTGAGAGGGCGGGCATACCAAGGCCTCCTCACAATATAAACAGGTATTACTATCCGGAAAAGAGGGAGTACCCTCTAGTATCTCAGAATCCTCCATAGATTAAGCTAATGACCGTAGGACACAGAAAATAAAATGATCTTTTTTATTTCTCAAAAAATGGCACCTTTATACTCCCAATAGTTGGGCACTCACCACCTCCTAGACCCAGACAATACAGAGAAAAAGTGTCAGGAAAGAGGAAATGAAAGTGAGACCACTCCCGGTCACATGGTGCGCAAGGCAGGTCCGCCCCTGCTATGAGAAAAAGTGATCCAAGCTACAAGCTGTGCAGCGTTCAAAGTGAAAGAAAAACCTGTGTGTTCCAGCCACATGACAAACGGTCTATGAGCCCAATAAATCTCACACATAAATCAGCATAAAATCAAAGAATCACATTTGAATAATCCCCATTGTTCAATAATCCCCCTCAGTAGATATTAACCCATGATTCTATTAAGCTAAAAGGAGCCCCACTACGACGTCTTCTAGAGTTTTTAACATGTGTAAAAATTGAAACGATCTTACCAGAATCCATGCTGTGGAACAGAAACACAGCATCTCAAGTGTGACAGTCTTGTAGCATCGCTCCTGACATGGACTTGAGTGAGAAAACAAGCAGGCAGTGAAACTCGTCAACACTGATTGCTTAGGAGCTGTTAGCAGGCAGTCTGGATGGTTGCTTAGGAGCTGTTAGCAGGCAGTCTGGATGGGTTTGCAGAAAGACTCTCCCTGCATCACCAAACTCTAACTTTCGTCAATGCTCTCACTGAGAGGCTGACAAGACTACTTAAAATTCCAGTCCCATATCGAAAGGCAGATACCCTTCCTAAGGATCTACTCCAAAATCTTCTGACACTTCTCTGCCATCCTCCTGTGATGAAAGGCAAAGAATGACTGGGGGAAGTGGGAGAGGTATTTAAGCCTTTGGTTGGGGTGTCTTTGCCTCCTCCTGGTGGCCAGGTTCAGTATTTCCCAACAGTAAGGAAGATGCCGTGGACACTATTTATATTAAGAAGGAAATGGAGGTGGAGCTAGCGTTCATCCTGAGTAGATGCATAATGCTGGAGCTCCGACAAATAGTACATGTTATACCCGATTTTTATAAACTAACCCTAATCTAAAGGAGACATGCATACTTTAATTGTGCCCTGCAACAGACCGGGGGGCTATCGGTAAATTGAGAGCAGATTTAGTGGAGCAAAGAGGAGCGACGATTTGTGACACAGATTGGGCCTACCCGGCACTAAGGCCTTCCAGGAACGGAGCATTGCATACCTTCTGCCTTGCATAGCTGGACAGCAGTAGGTGTGCCCTGGACCTGCCTTGTAGAGCAGCGGATGGTAAAGTAAAAGGCTATTGGGACCATGGCGGATATTTATGCAGCAATGCGAATCTTGCTAGAGGACTTTGAATGTAAGATGGGCAAAAGATTTGATCGCCTCCTATCCCTTACGGCGGACATACATGCAGAGGTGGTTACGGACAATCCAGAGATGGCAACATCTGCAGCCCCTCGTGTACAGTATAACGACACACAGGCTATTGAAACCCAACCCCCAGACATCTCTGTGTGACCCTCAACTGCATCTATGGGGTTGTTGAACAAACACGCCACTGATCTACTTGACGCAATACTGTATCACTATGAACCTGCAGAGAGAAAGCCCTCTTGCAACTTCTGGTATGATGACCGAAGTATCCCAAAGACCTGGGGGGAAAAAACCCCCACATACCTAGCCTTCAGAAGTTCACATGGCAAATTACCATTTTGGAGACAAGCTTGGAGAGGAGTGGCCTTCTGGAAACACTGGTGGGCCCTTCTAGAGCCTTCAATTTGTGTGCTGTGAGTTACTTTACATTTCAGCAGTATTCTGTTGCACAGAGAAAAACGGGTATTGGGTGACAACTGCCTAAACTGCTGTGACTTATCCTTAGATGCCTCTTTTCCATTTCTAACCCTTTATGAAGACTTTGTGGTCTGATATGCAGCTAACTGTTATAAGGCATATAAGGTCTTACACTTATGTAGTGAGAGTCAAGTCAGCTTTATATTTGTGATTGGTATTTTATCCTTGTGATTATTGCCTTAATGTGACTATATGTTGGATATGCCATAACTGTTGAGTTATAATCCTGGGAGATATTTGAGACTGCCATACAGCCTAGACCGCCATGAGTCTTCCCTGTGGCTTATTTTCCTCCCTGCAACATGTTCTTCCCTACTGATTCCTGAGATACTGGATACAGATCTACATTTATTTATATCATTGTGAGTTTAGGGGAGATGCTAATTAATTTTACCAGCTATTATGTCAGGGGGCTGCATGGATTTTAGCTGCAGAGTTGGCTATTTGTTTATTTTTCTCCTTCATACATTTTACCAGTGATAGATGTTACTTTGATAATACGCCATAGATATGTTCCTTACGCCTTGAGGGTTAGCGGTGCAAGCCTAAATAGCTTTATACCACTTATACAAGTGTGAGACCGGTAAATATTATTTTGTCTTATTCTCAACAGTTAGATATGAACAATCATTATGCAGTTTAATTGACTTATAAAAGCCGTATTAATGTACTATTTACTGCAGAAGTGTATTTAATTGTACTTTTATGCCCTTAGAGGTCCAAAAGTCGCCTGTGCAACTTAAAAAATATCCCTTCAATTGAGTCATATTTATATGCCTGGAAATCCAAAGGTGGCTTTGAAAAAAGAGGAGGATACACATTTTAAGGCCCTATTCACTTATACGTGTACGAGACCCATAGGTTCTTTACTCTCTAATTTCTAGTAGTTAGGTGTGAACAAACATTATGCAGTCTAACAGATTCCTTAAAGCCCTGTTAAAGTGTCATCTATTTTAGAAGTGTATTTAACTCTTAGAGATTCAAAAGTGACCTATGCAACTTAAATAATATCTCTCTGAGCTGTATTTATGTGTCTGGAAGTCCAAAAGTGGCTTCAAAGGATGTGGGGGATACACATTCTATATTTAATAGAAAAAATGAGGTCCTACATATTCTGTTAACCTCTGTGCACGTGCATCTAATTGCTCCTTACAAGCCCGAGAAGTGTGTTGATTACCGCTTACATATGTATAAAAAGCTTGTATCTCATTGCTCCTTACAAACCTGAGACGTGTGTTATTTACAGATAAAATATATATCATAGTTTGTATTTAATTGCTCCATACAAGCCTCTTAGGCATATTTCAATAAGATATTCTCTTTAAGCCAAAAATATTTGATGGGGTTATATACATATCCCATAGTAATATATTATTAGCCTGTATAATGTCCTATACTTGTCTTACAGTGGTTGGATTCTACAGTTTATAAAAAGCTTTATCTGCAAGTTTGGCATACTATCCCAAAGATCAAAAAGCAGCCTTGTAGTTTGTCTTCTTTACTGTACTACATTTTCTATACCTGTTACCTACATGTAGTGAGTTCTATAGTCTTATAACTTTTATTCTTGTTGCTTACATATAGTGAATGTACAGGTCCAAAAGTGGCATGTATCATCTAAAAATGCTCAGTACACAATTTCTAGATTTCCCTTCGCTCACCCCTTTCCCATCCCCATCCCTTCTGTGCAGTGAGGGATAAGTAGCTTATCCTCCACACTATTTTTCTTTTGGCAGAGTTACGCAGTCTCTGCCCAGTTCGTTGAGCCCATGTTCAAGTTTGTCTTCATATAAGTGTGAAAAGGCTCTCTGGGCCCTAACACAGAAATAATTAATGTGTTTATTGTTATGTATCTTGTTACTTGCAGATTATATGTTCTTGCAATTCCATTATGTTTGCCAGTCTGTTAGAGGATTATTTAGTCCTAATAGCTTTGCTATCCCTTTTTTGAGACTTTAGGTGATGTTACAAAGCTTCAAGACACTGCATGAAAGCTTAAAAATCTTGTTAAAATTGTTTGGACATAATACTTCTATCAATTTATTCTGTTTGACTATGTGTCCTCCTTGAACCTCGAAGAGTATGATCCCACCAGTGGATCTGGTTGACATGGATGACACGGCGAAGCCTTAAAAAACAAACAAAATGAGGAACTGGAAAATCTGATCTATAAGTCTGCCATGTATAGTTTCACCATGGTGTGATATTTATTTTATCAACTTAGGTAAATCCTTTTGTATTTTTGTTTATCCTGCTTGTAACAGTATGTCTGTGCTTCCTCAATAAAAAGAAAATTTCTAAAATAAAAAATAAAAAAAAGAAGGAAATAATCATTGTTTAATTATCCAAAAATTAGAAAGAAGGGGTTAAATACTATGATATACTTAGTCTGTATACATTACTTAGAAGCAAGTCTTAACACATTGACTTATTAGTTTTGTAGGTGACAAGAATAGTATGGATTACAATATAACTTAATTATAACATACTAAAAAATATTTGGAGATAATGATACAGTTATTAACATCCACACATTCAAACCTTTTAAAAACACATTGCTTTACTTCATAAAAAAAATACTGTGTATTATATAGATGATTTGTTGATAAGGAACACTACACTATCCACATTCATATATCACCTAAATTCAGGCTAAACTCCTACAATCTGGGAGCTACAATTACGTTTATCTCACTGAATGTAGTGATTCTAAAGAGGCATGCCAGAGCAAGCAGATTAAAATATACAGACAAAGCTCCAAATCTTGCTCTGACACTAGATTTCCCTATGAATAGCAGCATGCCTCTTTAGAATCACTACATTCAGCGAGATAAACGTAATTGTGGCTCCCGGGCTGTAAGAGCTTAGCCTGAGTTTAGGTGATATATTATTGTGGATATTGTAGTGTTCCTTATCAACATGTCGCCTATAAAATACATAGGGCTAGATTACAAGTGAAGTGGTAGTTTGCACTCGCTTTCGAGCATTAAAGCCGCTAGAAGTAATTTTTGTTTTTAAGGTAAAAAGTTTGCTCACTCACATTATAGATATGTATTTATGTGTTTGTAAGTGAATACATGTTTGTAAATACATAAATACATACGTGAAAAATACGTACACACATACACATATATATACAAATATATATGCATATACAGGTAGCCCTCAGTTTACGCCGGGGTTAGGTTCCAGAAGGAATGGTTGTAAATTGAAACCGTTGTAAATTGAAACCCAGTTTATAATGTAAGTCAATGGGAAGTGAGGGAGATAGGTTCCAGTCCCCTCTCAAAATTGTCATAAGTAACACCTAATACATTATTTTAAAAGCTTTGAAATTAAGACTTTAAATGCTAGACAACATTATAAACCTAATAAAATAATCACACAACACAGAATATATAATTAAACTACTTTAATTGAACAAAAACATTTGCTAAACAGCATTATAAACCTAATAAAATAATCACGCAATACAGACTTTACTTGCATTTTTTTGCAAACAGTTCTTTAAATGTATTCCAATCTGGACTGATTTATAGAGAGGAAGATCTTGTTCCTTTGAAATCTGCTCGATAGCTCAGGTCTGGTTAAACTGATTAATTTCAGCTTGCTTGGCTTCGCTGCAACACAAGCGTACAGCTCCACCTACTGGCTATTTTAATACATGCACTGCTTCTCAATGCTTTTCAATAGCAGTCACATGACTGGAAAAAAAAGGTTGTTATTCTGAAACGGTGTAAACTGAACCGTTGTAAAACGAGGGCCACCTGTACATACATTTAGACATGTATGTACAGTATATCTATGTTAAAGCCCTTTGTAGTGCTTTTTTTTCTAACACCTGAGACCTAAATTCTGAGTCCTTTTAACTTTCTTAAGCATTTTTTTAAAAATAATTTTTATCAGTGTTATTGTACTGTTATGTATTCTTGATGTGTTTTGTGCAACTTTGTAATGGAGCGTAGCAGTTTACCAAAGCTTTGAGGTCACTGTAATTATTGTGATTGTGCTCACGCGCTCGCAATTGCTTTAAACTATGAGTGGAATTTAACTTGCGCTTATGTATCACTTGCGCACAAACGATAACGATCCACTCGTAATCTAGACAATAGTATTTGTCTAATGGTGTTAGAGCAATGTGTTGTTAATGAAATGTGAATGTGTGGATGCTTATAACAATATCATTATCTCCAAATATTTTTTAATATGTTATAATCAAAAGTTATAATTAAAAGTTATTAAAAAAAAAAAAAAAAAAAATTACATTTTAATTGATACTATTCTTGTTATCTACAAAACTAATAAGTTGTGTTAAGACTTGGTGAACACAGAAGGAAGCATGTACTATGATGTGCCCAAATAAAAAAGCAAAATAATTTATTGACATTTATAATTGCAGTTCACCAGCCACTAAGCAGGGGGTGTCAATCAACCTGATCGTATTCGATCGGGTTGATTTCTGTCTGCCTCCTCAGAGCAGGCTGACAAGTTATGGAGCAGCTACTTCATAACTTCTGTTTCCGGTGAGCCATTAGGAGCTTGATAATTCGGCCCCTATATCTAAATACATTCCTATTTGTTGCCTTTAGCATACTGTTTTGTGCATAAAATTTAAACAAACAAAATTCATGCAAAAATAGTATTAAAATATTTAAATATATAAATGTATATATATTTTTTTTTTTCAAAAGAAACAAGTAATGGAATTAACATCCTAATAACTGATGACCGCTGAAATTGGTGCAAATACACAGAAAATACCAAAGAATTAAATATGCAGGTACATTATACAAGAGCATTATGGAGGAGGAAAAAATTATCTGGACACTCAAAGTAATTGATGTACCATTCCTTGCTCATACCTAGCAGGGACCATGTCTGTAATTTTAGTATCCAAAGCAGCTCCCTTTTACCTAAAATCTTATTTCTATTTCCTCCTCTAGGTGGCACTACATTTGTAAAATAGAAACTGTTAAATGACTTTAGAAGTCATTTGCACATCATCAGACATCATCAGGCCTGTAAAGTCTTTAGCAAAGGTAAAAAAATTCTGGTTGATGACTTATTAGCAGATTACTTCACAATCATGAACAGCCAGTGAATGACTTTAGAGTCATCTGATTTGATATTTAGGCCTGTGGGCATACTTCAGGGTGGCTTTTGATGACTATTGGGGAGTCATTGATTACTTCAGAATGCCTCCAGGAAGATCATCATTTTTTACCTCTGAGGTTGAGGAAAGGAAAAAGAAGCAGTTTCTGTTTCTTAAATATTTGGCAGCAGGCACACTCATGTGAACATGTTTCACATAGCCCAAAAGGCTGTGAATGCAGCTTCATAAATTTAGCCCATGGTGTAGCCTGTTTAACTTAAAAAAGAGAGCACTCACAGAATACTAGGATCACAATATACAGATAATTTCCAAATTATTTATTAAAACAATTAACAGCTCAACTTGTTATGGTTTTTAATAAATCTTCGTTTTTTTTTTCTTTTCTTTTAAGTCTGATCCATTTGGAGAAGAGTTTGAGGCCGAAAAATTCAGATACAGGGCATTGGCTCAAGGGGAGACAAGAACACGCCATAATATTGAGACAATTGGTTGATGGGAATCAGAGTTTGGCAGCAAATGTTACAGGACAGTAACCTATTTTAGATTTCTTGGTTTGAGTTGACTAACTGTTGCTTATTGATATTGTTACCATTAAAGGGACATTCAACACTTAGTGTAACAGGTTTTTATATAGTAAATTATAAAACGGAGGTCCGCCTACACTATACCCCTCCTCCCTTGCCGCCTTGCTTCTGTCCTAATCAGCGGCGCTAACTACTCTAATACCCGGTCAATATGGATGCCGAACTCCCCCCACTATTACGTAGCTGCCTTCTTCTTAAACTGATAAGCAAATCAGAATCCAGTCCTCGGACTGAAATTGCACGACCGGGTATTAGAGTAGTTAGCGCCGCTGATTAGGACAGAAGCAAGGCGGCAAGGGAGGAGGGGTATAGTGTAGGCGGACCTCCGTTTCTTAATTTACTATATAAAAACCTGTTACACTAAGTGTTGAATGTCCCTTTAATACTGTTTTGTGGGAATGGTAGACAGTCTATACAGTGTTTAAACTATAAATTATTTTTTAATCTGTCATTACAATAACAACATAGGCTTATTTTTTTTAAGTGACTTCCTGTTTGTATCTCTGCATAAGATCCCATTAAACTCAAAAATTAAATTTCTCAACAATAGCCAGATTACAAGTGATGCCCTAAATATTTTTTTTGCTCGCATGCAAACACCACGAAAAGTAAACTTTTAATGCGGGGGATTAGAGTTCATATTTCAAGTTGAAAGTAAATTGTTTGCAAGCGAGCGAAACCCGATGCACTCTAACTTCAGGACTTCGGATATCATGACTACGTTAACTGTCGCCCCATCCTAACCCGACACCATATAAGATCTACAGCGCTAAACCCGAAGGTAGTTATAAATATTTTACATTCCAATGTTCTTCACATAGAAGAAAATTTTATTTTTCTTTCTAAATATATATATATATATGTTTTTTTTTTTAATATATATATAACTCTAAATATATATCTGTATGAATATATAGGTATCGATATATATATATATATATATATATATCTGTATGAATATATAGGTATATATATATATATATATATATATATATATCTGTATGAATATATAGGTATATATATATATATATATATATATATTTATGTATTTATATATAGTATTCTGTAAACAGACTGCACTCTCTGGTCTTTTACATAAAAAATAATTTTTAATATACATAGTTAAAAACAGGGAAAAAACATGACATTTCGATGCCTTACTGGCAGGGTTTTATAGTCCTACATGTGTGAGCAGTAACGAGCAACAACAAGCAACAAGTAGCAGGTGTGCAGTCAGAAGGAGGCACTCCGTGTGGATTTTTGCACGTCTACCCTACTTTTGGGTAGGGGTCACATACGATTGGAGGGTGTCATCATATTTAACCCCATAGCAGTCCTTGTTGTCTGGAGGTAATAGGTAGTCTCAAAAATTAAATAGTTCTTAGTCAAACAATGTTCGATTAATTAAAATAAAAAAACCAATGGGGGGCCCTTATAGTCATTATTGTCAGTGACTATGGACCTGACAGCTTCCAACCCATCGGAATATGGGATTACTTTGCACAAGCTGTCTACGTCCATAGTGACTAAAATGTCACCTTCACAAAGCAAATCAAATGCCTTTAATTTCTTAATCATATCTGTTGAATCCTGTAGGTATGAAAAGGACTTCTGTACAACAGGTTGGAGGTGAAAATCAATAAACTTGGCGACCACTGAAAGTAAGGAGTCCCTAGCTGATACTATGGGCCTACCTGGGGGCGAGATAATTGACTTATGGATTTTTGGAAGTAGATAAAGAAGTTTTGGGAAAATCAACTGTGAGGAATTCACCCTCTTGTTCTGTAATGTAATTAATTTGTAAGGCACAAGTAATAGTTTGATCCACAACTTTCTTAAAAAGACCAGTGGGAGGATTGGTAGTCAATTTTTTATAAGTAGCATCTGATAATTGGTGTAATGCCTCTAATCTATAATCACTATAGTCCTGTATGACTATAGCACCACCTTTGTCTGCCGGGCTTATAGTAATTTTGTTATCATCCATGAGAGTGGACAATGCTTTTCGTTCATTGTCAGAAATATTCGAAAAAATCGGAGTACCACTGTTATTTTCACAGTCAGATCTAATCAGTCTAGAAAAACTTTTTATAGAACGACTAGAGGTAGGTGGGTCAAATTTTGATGGTGGTTTGAACATTGTCTGAGTATGTCTTATCCTTAAAGAATTCTTTAATATTAAGTTGTCTTTGGAAGTGATAGATACCGACAGCAGTTTGAAAAGAGACAATTTTAGGTGTGGGGATAAAAGAGAGTCCTCTATTTAATACTTTTAACTCTTCATCTGTCAGGGATCTAGTACTCAAGTTATAGACTATGTTGGCCTCTTGTATGTTTGTTTTCTTTTTGTACCCCCCTCGTCTGATATGTGTTGTCACCCTCTGAGGACTCCCCACTACTAGTGTCAATGGTGTCAATAGTGTTTTTATTTCTATTAAAACTATATTTAATAGCTGACCCTATTGTGTGCACCAAATATTGGAACCGTTTTAAAAAAATGTATTGGGCATTTTAGACTGATCTTCCATGGGTTATTATTCCCTCAGTGTGAACAATTGGACTTCCATGTATTACAACACTGGACCTGCTACTACGAAGCTGACAACCATTTAACATCAAGCCACATCGCTAACCAGCCACATGAAAACCACTGACTGCCTGAGATAACATGACTCCTCGCTTGCTCGTGGGACACAAGAAAAGGGGACGTATCCCTATGTAGAAATGTTGTTGTTAAGAAGTATCTTATCGTGTGAATTCATCAAATCATTTGGTCACTAAACGAGTGACATCATATGGGCGTGCACACGGAGTCATGAATATGGTAATTAGCCATGTGGTCCGTATGTTTTTAACGATGTCTGGTATCCTCATTGGCTACAGCAACGGATGACACCCTCCAATCAGATGTGACCCCTACCCAGAAGTAGGGTGGACGTGCAAAACTCCACACGTAGTATCTGCTTCTGACTGCACACCTGCTGCTTGTTTTTTGTTGTTGCTCATTATTGCTCACACAGGTAGGACTATAAAACCCTGATTTTGATTAATAAACGAAAGATTTCCTTTGGGACATCCCTGCGGTGCTGTTCATTTTGACTTTTGGGGACATTTGATAAAGATGCTAGTAAGACATCGAAACGTCATGTTTTTTCCCTGTTTTTAACGATGTATATTAAAAGTTATTTGTATATAAAAGACTAGAGAGTGCAGTTCATTTACGGAATACTGCATGAATATTGATTTTTTTGCACCCTGGAAGTTGCTTTGATAAGGTGTAAACCTGGAGTGCAGTCACTTTTGGAACTGTGTGTATATATATATTGAATATAAAAGGATTAACAGCAATTCCTATCCAGCACTAACTAATCCCTAAAAAAATATGTGGATATACTGCCTTAGCGGAAAAAAAAACTCCAACATAACAATATAGTTATAAATAACCTACCAATGCTCAACGTATCAATACACTGCAAGAAAGGGAGCATAAAAAAAACAAATTTATTGGAGCTCCAATAGGTAAAAGTATATATATATATATATATATATATATATATATATATATATATATATATATATATATATATGTGTGTGTGTGCATATCACCATAGATGGGTTAATTCAACTCCTATCATAGTGCACTATGAATACAAAATCCCCTCAGAGAGCTCTCAAACACAAAATTATTAAATAATAATTATGCAATTTATGTGCATATAGTTAACTAAAAAGTCAAAGTCCTGTTAATTCCACAGGTATAAACTCCAACGATTCCAGCACTAAGATAGAGGAATTATATCCTATGGATAGATATTCCACACAATTTGTATATGTTGAATTGTCAGAGTATGTCTGGATGTTAAAAGGACAACACAGTAAAGACGCCCTTATTCCAACAGGTACTTTGATTACTGTATAGGGACGATATACCAGTGTGTTGATTGTGCCCTTTTATTTACGGCAGTTCCATAGTATGGCTACAATAATTTTGGTTTGCATAATAAATGCCACTTGTGTGCTTCAACAAAATCCGCTGTAGCGGTTAATACTTGCGGTTCTGAGGGAGTCCCACTATCGTGGTGCTACACCTCCTAGCTACACCGTCACAAGTATGATGTATTTCCCTAGGGTGTTTATCTCCTCTCTGTTCCTTATGATGATGCTTCGTAAGCCATATACTTGTGGAAGTGTCTCCAAACTCCAGACAACTCCATTCAAGGGTTTCCGTTCTTAAACTATTTTGCCTTTGTTGCTCCAGCAAACACTCCTGCCAGCTATGTGCGTTTCACCCCTTAAGGCTCTGGGGCGTCTTCCGGCTCCAAAATTAATCACATGATCACTGTTACTAGCCCTTTTCTAGGTAATACTGGAAGTTGCTGACAACACCTTAATATATATATTTATATATATATATATATATATATATATATATATATATATATATATATATAGATAGATGCTCAAAATACAAAGTATTGCAGTATGCAGTGATACCTTTTTTATTGGACTAACATAATATTTAAAAGACAAGCTTTTGAGAGTTTTCCTCTCTTCCTCAGGTCTGAAGCAATACTGATCATTCTGATATAGATACACATCACATACAACAAATGGAAGAGAGGAAGGGGGGTGAGAGGGGGGGTCATAAAAGCAGAGAATGTGTCTGAAGGAGAAAATAGCTGAGAATAGCCAGAAAGAATAAATAAACAGAGGAGAGTAAATAGGTCAGATGAGAGGAAAAACAAAAAGGAAAAAGAAACCAATATAGGACAATAAGATGAGAGATTATAGAAAGTTATGGTAGTGTGTGAGAAAGCCATAGTCTACATTAAGTCCTTCATTTCTGGTATTGAAATGTGTGATCATTTTCATCTCAAACGTCTTTCGTTCATGAGAGTCTTTGAAATTCCCTTTAAGAATTTTAATCCTGAGGTTAAGGATGGAGTGACCAGTCTGGGTGAAGTGATGACCAACAGGGGTACAAAATTCATTTTCCTTGTGGTTTTTGATCGAGTGTCTGTGTAGATTCATTCTGAGATGCAGCTTTAGGCCAGTTTCTCCAATGTAGCAACCTCTGTCACACGCTGTACACTGTATCATGTACACCACATTAGCAGATGAGCACGAATAGGATCCCTTAATATTGTATGACGCGTTGTTGTGTCTGGCTGTGTTGTTGTCACATATATGTTGACACAGTTTGCAGAGTGATTTGTTGCATGGTGCAGTGCCATTCTGTGTGCGCTTCTGTTCTGTGGTTAATTTGCTGCGGACCAATCTCTGTCTCAGGTTAGGCGGTTGTTTGAATGCTAGTATGGGGGGTTCAGGAAATATTTTTTTGAGTGTGGGGTCCTCTGAAATTAGTGGTTGTAGATCTTTAATAATTTTGTGCACTCCTTCCAGAGTAGGGTTGTAAGTGACTACTAGAGGGGTTCTTGTTTTGTTTTCCTTTTCTTTGTATTGTAGGAGTCTTTCCCGTGGTGTTTTTAGGGCAGATTTGATTTTTTTAGATGTTGTCCTTTCCTTGTAGCCCTTTTGCCTAAATGACTGACAGTGTACTGAGGTGGTGATCTCTGTCTTTTGTGTCAGAGCAAATGCGGTAATATCTGATAGCTTGGCTGTAGATGATACCTTGTTTGGTGTGATTGGGATGGAAGCTGGAATTGTGGAGGTAGCTGTACCTGTCTGTGGGTTTTCTGTATATAGATGAATGAAGGATGCCATTGGTGACAGTTATTGTGCAGTCCAAGAAGTTCACACTATGATTTGAAAAGTCCATTTTAAGGTTTATTGATGGGTGAAATGAATTAAATGATTTGTGGAAATCTAAGAGGCTTTCTTCTCCTTCTGTCCATATTATGAAAATATCATCGATGTAACGATAATATGTATACGGTTTGTGGGTCTGAGTACATAAGAATCTGTATTCTAGGTACGCCATGAAAAGATTGGCGTATTGTGGTGACATTTTTGTGCCCATCGCTGTCCCTGTCATTTGTAGGTAGTAATTGTTGTTAAAACTGAAATAGTTGTGTGTGAGTATGAATTCTATAAGCTGGGCAATAGTTGCACTATCATATTTGTGTGTTGTTTGGTGGGATGAGAGAAATTTACTGCAGGCCTCAATACCATCCTTATGCGGGATGTTGCTGTATAAGGATTCCACATCCATAGTAACTAGTATAGTGTTTCTAGGTAGTTCATTTATCTGGTTGAGTTTATTAAGGAAGTCTGTAGTGTCCTGTATAAAGCTATCAGTCTTAATAACAAGAGGCTTAAGAATGTTTTCTATTAGGCCAGATATTTGTTCAGTAAGTGTTCCCATACCTGTTATAATGGGGCGTCCTGGGTTTCCTGGCTTGTGGATTTTGGGTAGCATGTAGAAGGTACCCATCTGAGGATTGGAAGGTACCAGATTTTCTAATTCTTGCTGTAGGTGTTTAGGAAATGTTTTGCTAAGTTTTGTGAGTTTAGCTGAATATTCCTTGGTGGGGTCCGTGTCCAGTTTTTTGTAGTAGTTTACATCAGACAACTGTCTGTAACCTTCTGTAGTGTAATCCTGGGTATTCATGATAACTACTGATCCACCCTTGTCCGCCGGCTTGATGATGATGTTATTATTATTCATCAAGTTTTTCAAGGCATTTCTTTCCATATGTGAGAGGTTGTAAGTGATTTTTTTCTCTTGTGTGGTGACTAGGGATGCCACTCTCAGGCGAAAACTTTCAATGTAACTGTCCAATTTGATGTTACGTCCTGCTGTCGGTGTAAAATCTTTGTTCTTTTTCCTAACATTATTATCCTGTTTGAGAGTCGTGTTTTTTTTGGCATAAAAGAATTCCTTAAGTCTCAATCTTCTGAAAAAGTCTTCCAAGTCGGAATATAACTGGATGTGATCAAGATTTGTGTTAGGACAGAATGTTAGCCCCTTGGATAAGACTGATTTTTCAGGTATTGAAAGGTGATGATTAGAGAGGTTTACAATCCCAGTATTGTCCGTGAATTGTTTTTGGTAGTTAGCAGGCTCAGTTTGGTTTGGGTCATTGGTAGTTCTGGTTGGAGTAAGCTGTTTTTCAATGGAGCAATCAGTTGATCTTTCATTAGGGCTTTCTTTGTGCTGTTTGAGCTCAGCCAGTTTCTTATTCTTTTTCCTGATGAGATTATGTTGTTGTTTCCTGTAGAAGTAATCCATTTCTAATTCCATTGCTTTGGTTTCAGGTGTGACCTGTTTAAGATCTTGAAATAAGGACTGCTTATGACAGAGTATTTTTTGTTTTCTGTCATATAGTTGGTGAATTAGGTTGTTGCGTAGTTTCTCACTAGTCTGTCTGCATAGATTCTCAGCATATGGTGAGTTGTGGGTAGTAGAAAGTGGGTTCTTAATTCGAAGTCCATTAGGGATTAGATACATTTTCTTACAACGTGTAAGAAAATATATGTCACTGTTAATTTGTGTTTCTCTTCTAATCAGTTTGATCATTTGCTTCTTTATGCTTATAGAATTCATACTCACACACAACTATTTCAGTTTTAACAACAATTACAACCTACAAATGACAGGGACAGCGATGGGCACAAAAATGTCACCACAATACGCCAATCTTTTCATGGCGTACCTAGAATACAGATTCTTATGTACTTAGCCCCACAAACCATATACATATTATTGTTACATCGATGATATTTTCATAATATGGACAGAAGGAGAAGAAAGCCTCTTAGATTTCCACAAATCATTTAATTCATTTCACCCGTCAATAAACCTTAAAATGGACTTTTCAAATCATAGTGTGAACTTCTTGGACTGCACAATAACTGTCACCAATGGCATCCTTCATTCATCTATATACAGAAAACCCACAGACAGGTACAGCTACCTCCACAATTCCAGCTTCCATCCCAATCACACCAAACAAGGTATCATCTACAGCCAAGCTATCAGATATCACCGCATTTGCTCTGACACAAAAGACAGAGATCACCACCTCAGTACACTGTCAGAGTCATTTAGGCAAAAGGGCTACAAGGAAAGGACAATATCTAAAAAAATCAAATCTGCCCTAAAAACACCACGGGAAAGACTCCTACAATACAAAGAAAAGGAAAACAAAACAAGAACCCCTCTAGTAGTCACTTACAACCCTACTCTGGAAGGAGTGCGCAAAATTATTAAAGATCTACAACCACTAATTTCAGAGGACCCCACACTCAAAAAAATATTTCCTGAACCCCCCATACTAGCATTCAAACAACCGCCTAACCTGAGACAGAGATTGGTCCGCAGCAAATTAACCACAGAACAGAAGCGCACACAGAATGGCACTGCACGATGCAACAAATCACTCTGCAAACTGTGTCAACATATATGTGACAACAACACAGCCAGACACAACAACGCGTCATACAATATTAAGGGATCCTATTCGTGCTCATCTGCTAATGTGGTGTACATGATACAGTATACAGCGTGTGACAGAGGTTGCTACATTGGAGAAACTGGCCTAAAGCTGCATCTCAGAATGAATCTACACAGACACTCGATCAAAAACCACAAGGAAAATGAATATTGTACCCCTGTTGGTCATCACTTCACCCAGACTGGTCACTCCATCCTTAACCTCAGGATTAAAATTCTTAAAGGGAATTTCAAAGACTCTCATGAACGAAAGACGTTTGAGATGAAAATGATCACACATTTCAATACCAGAAATGAAGGACTTAATGTAGACTCTGGCTTTCTCACACACTACCATAACTTTCTATAATCTCTCATCTTATTGTCCTATATTGGTTTCTTTTTCCTTTTTGTTTTTCCTCTCATCTGACCTATTTACTCTCCTCTGTTTATTTATTCTTTCTGGCTATTCTCAGCTATTTTCTCCTTCAGACACATTCTCTGCTTTTATGACCCCCCCTCTCACCCCCCTTCCTCCCTTCCATTTGTTGTATGTGATGTGTATCTATATCAGAATGATCAGTATTGCTTCAGACCTGAGGAAGAGAGGAAAACTCTCGAAAGCTTGTCTTTTAAATATTATGTTAGTCCAATAAAAAAGGTATCACTGCATACTGCAATACTTTGTTTTTTGAGCATCTATCTACTGGACTAACACGGCTACTCCAATCTTCAATATATATATATATATATATATATATATATATATATATATATATATATATATATATATATATATATATATATACACACACACATACGTATATACACAGATTAAATAGAAATATATAGTTAAAAATACTAAGAACATTGGAATGTAAAATATTTACATCAAATACATAGTAAAACACATTATAAAATATTCAAATTGATTTAAAATAATTTTTAAAGGTTTGAGGTATTTAACTGGAAAGGGTTTATTCTTGTATAAAAAGCCACTGATGGTTTGTGTTGGGTTGTCTGAGGAAGGGGAGTGTGTCCCGAAATGCAACACTTATTTTATTAAACTACATTTGAAAAAGACCAGTGAGTGCCTCCTCATATTCCTTGTATTTAACCGTTGGCACCCTAGCAGCTGATTGTAAGGTGAGAGTGCTGTCTGCTGGACTATATATATAACTTATTTATGTTGTGTTTGATGCACATTTTGTTTTTAACCCTTTTACAATTTACATGAAGTCTTCATTCATGCTAAGCCAACAAGCGCAAATTTAGTTTGCACTTGAGCCCACCCATTTACTTTTATCTTACAATATGCGCTCTAGATAGCGGGGGTCACAATATTTCTTATCTTAACCCATGCTAACTTTAGCACATCACTTGTAATCTAGACCAAAATGTTTAATTATGTGTATTAAAACAACTTTGCAAGGTGTTTTCATTATTGATTTTCCTGATTTTTCTGTAAATTTACATCTGAAAATCCAAATTTTGCAAACAAAATAAGAGCTGTAAATGCCTTTAAACATTTATTTTGTGGGGAGATTTCTGCAAGTTAGCAATTTGTTTGTGATACATATACAAAAACATGATTGTAATGTCCCTTTATATAAAGCAGTTGGAAGCACTCATAGCTCTTGCCAAATGCACTTGTACTGACAAATCTGTCAGATATATTTTGTGAGAAACTAAGAATTTCACAACTAGATTTAACATTTAAAAATGAGAACAAGAGGATGTGATGATGAATGAATGCATCAGAGGAAGAAAAAAGGACATTTGTACCAGACAAAAATCTAACTGGTAAAAAAAAATGCTTTAAAAAATGTTATTTCTGTTGTTGTGTGTTGTTAGAGAAGTGGATCCAAGTAAACTGTACACTGTAAATTGTTGTAGTATAAAAACAAAAAGATACAGCAAGAAGTAAAAATAACATTCTTCTGCAATTGCTTTCTACGCATAATCCATTAGGTTGTCTTTAACCACCATAGCACAACCTTAAAGGGACAGTGAATACATTTGTATTACATTATTTATTTGCTGAATTAATTTATTAAAACCTTTTTTACTGCAATAGTTTTCAAACAGCCATACTCCACCCAGCATTTTCTCTATTAGGAGGAGCAAAACATAACTTGATAGTGAAGTAGTTACAGCTAGCCACTGTTATTGTGTTAGCAAAAATGTATTTGCACTTTATCTGATAATGTCTCCTGGAGACAATTAGTAACAGATTTGTGGCAGGGCTAGGTTTGTAGAAAAAAAGGGGGCAAAATAATTAATGAAAGCATTGCAAAGTTTTTTTTTTTTACCATTCACAATTACATTTAATTTCTATATTGTACTCTTAAAATGTGTACTGTCTCTTTATTTTTATTGCTGGTCAAATGTATCATAATAACCAACCTCTGTCTTTTGTTTACATAGCTTTTCTATAGATGATACTGCAGCATTCATATTTCCAATATAGCGTTGTGTTCTAAAAGGAGAAAGTAGCTATTTATGACAGAACTCAAAGGGGAAGAACGTTTTACAGTGTAATGTTCCTTTAAGCCTATTAATACATGGATTTACCCATAAATACATCTGACTATTGCTATCTAATGCTGTAGCTTTAGCACAGAATACAAAAAGTAGCAGTTAGCAGAGTCATAAGATGATAATTTACCAAATATTCTCCCAGGCTAACCACAAAGTGCAAGTTATACAGGATAAACAACAGCTAGCCTATAAATGGAACCTGCAGGGAAAAGAAAAAAATATTCACTAGATCTTTCATGAAAAGGATTATTTTTTCATTCTAAACGTAGAGGAAGACTTCCAGTCCTTATACATAATATAACCTCTCATAGAGGATGATACTGAATCTGAGGAAGTATAAAAAGCCATATATATTTATACTTCCTATGAGATTTCTACTTATGCTTTATGAGGGCACTCTGACACAGTAAATCTGCACTATAGTTTTGCAATGTTGATCCCAGGAGACAAATGACTTCAGACTTATCCTTAAACTCAGGAACTCAAGCCCAACCAGAACTGGAGGAGTCAGCAATACAGGGAGAAACCTCAATAACATTATAAGAGGACTTCTTTGGAATAAATGCAGTAATAAAAGCATAACACAGTTAATCTGTCTGTAAAAAGGGCCTTATATACAGCACAGAACTCTCAGCTTGAAAGACAGAAAAAAAACCTCATAAGAAAGACAAAATAACAGAAATGAAAGGAAGCTTAAAGGGACACTGAACCCAAATTCTTTTCTTTCGTGATTCAGATAGAGCATGCCATTTTAAGCAACTTTCTAATATACTCCTATTATCAAATTTTCTTCATTCTCTTGGAATGTTTATTTGAAAAGCAAGAATGTAAGTTTAGATGCCGGCACATTTTTGGTGAACAACAAGGGTTGTCCTTGCTGATTGGACAGCACCAATAAGCAAATCCTGTCCATGGTTCTGAACCAAACATTTGCTGGCTCCTTAGCTTAGATGCCTTCTTTTTCAAATAAAGTTAGCAAGAGAAGGAAGAAAAATTGATAATAGAAGTAAATTAGAAAGTTGCTTAAAACTGCATGCTCTATTTGAATCACGAAAGAAAAAAATTTGGTTCAGTATCCCTATAAAGGCACACTCAAGTCAAAATTAAACTTTCATGATTCAGAGAGAACATTCAATTTTAAAGAATTTTCCAATTTTCTTCCATTAACAAACTGTGTAGAGTCTTCTTATATTTACAATTGTGAGTCACCAGCTCCTACTGAGCATGTGCAAGAATGCACAGAATATATGTACATGCATTTGTGATTGGCTGATGGCTGTCACATGATACAGGAGGAGTGGAAACATACATAACTTTGAAAATTGTCAGAAAAAAATCTACTACCCATTTGACATTCAAACAAAGTGCTTTTGCATTGTCTTTTCATCATGCATTTGTTAATTACTGTATTTACTGGTCCTCAGGGAGATAGCAGATAGCAGATAAGAGTAAAAAGTTATAAAACACGGCACATACACATTTAAATGTGCAAAAAAAGTTATTAAACTATCCCTTTGTTAAACCAATATTTGAAAACGTAAACTTGGTTAAAACTATACTTTTTCCTAAAGCTTTGAATTAACATTTTATGGCTCCCTATCCTCAAGTTATAGTGCTAAGTGTTTACTTTTGAAATGTAGTCACCCTTCATTTGCTTATCTCAATGTGATTGACAAACTCAATTCATATTGCAGTGTTTATTTATTTAAATATATTTAACAGTTGCATCTTTTTTTTTTTACGGCAAGTGTACACAAATGCTCTTTCAAATACATAAAACTGTGAGCTTTATAATATTTTAAGAGGCAGTGATACATCCCTATGTATGCCGTGAGATTATAAAGCAGGATGAGTTAGAAGAACACAGCTACACACACTGCTGTCAAATATTGCACAATGTGTACACTCCTGAGCATACTTTAGTATACCCTTGTGGAAAGGGGCCATGTTTCAAGATGGCCGAGGAAAGAATTACATTTGGTAATTGAAGAAAACTGAAAATTGTTTTTTCTTTTTGAGCTATATGCTTTAATTGAATCATAAAAGTTGAATTCTGACCCTTTAAGGGAAAACTGTTGCACCATGCCCAATTAAGTGGTGTGACAGCCAAGTAATATTTATAAAATTCTACTGCAAACAAAACAAAAAAAATCTACTAAACAAATCCATCTTTAAGCATATGCTTTCTTTTAATAAATAAAAAAAAAAGACAAAGACTTTCTTGAGGCTGGGTGTAGATGGGAGGGTTGGGGAGTGTATGCATTTCTCAATAACTGGAAAAAGTGATGATCAGAACACGGCACAATGGTCACATATTTCCATTTGACATTTAGCCTCCAATGCAATGTTATGGAGTAGCACTTATTAGGATATACAAACAATGGGAAATGTTTATCTTTCACAGCAGTATAAAGTAGGGGAATATCAATGTATCTTTGGAAAGAGCATACAACTCTCACTTTTCAATGGTGTTTTGGGAAAAACTTTTTTTTCTTTGGAATTAAAGGGACATTCCAGTGAACATTTAAATGCACATAGATGAATTACATTTATTTTGAATAAAAACATATTTCCAATATACATGTATTTGCAAAAATGCTTCTATTAAAAGTTATAACTGTTTTAGTGTTAACATTTTTCTATGCACGTGCATGTGAAGCATAACTAGATATTCTCAGTGCACCAGCATTTTAAAGGGATAGTAAACCCCAAAATGTTCTTTTATTTTTCAGATAGAACAATTTTAAACAACTTTCCAATTTAATTCTATTATCCAATTTTCTTCATTCTCTTGTTATCCACTGCTGAAGGGACAGCATTGCACTACTGACAGGAAGCTGAAAATATCTATTTAGCCAAACACAAGAGACAAATGTTTTCAGGCACCAATTAACATGATGTATGATATGTGCATATTCATTTTTTAACAAGGGATACTAAGAGAACAAAGCAAATTTGAAAATAGAAGTGAATTTAAAAGTGTCTTAAAATGACATGCTCTATCTGAATCATGCAAGTTTAATTTTGACGTTCCTATTCCTTTAAGTGTTGCAGCTGCTCAGAGCGCCAGTGGGGCTTGTATCATATCAGAAATCAACAAATTGAGTCATTACCAGATGGTACAAGCACTTTAGGCTCTCTGAGCAAGTGCTGTGTTTAAAATGCTGGTGCACGGTGCATACTTAGATACACATTTGAAACAGCTATAGCTTTAATTAGAAGCATTTTGCTAATACATTTATATTACAAAAATGCTTCTATTCAAATCTGAAATGTATCCATGTATATTCCAATTTTGGCTGGAAAGTCCCTTTAACCAACAATGTAAAAGATTAAAAATAATAATAATAATACTCTGTGGATGAAGTCTGTCAACTTTTTCAGATAACAGCATCTTTATTGTATTTATATACATATAAACAACATATAAAAAACTAAATTGTATCTATATATAAAAAAACACTTCACTATAGCTTGAGGACTCTTCTAGCAATGAAATATTAAGTTTTCAAAAGTATAGGAAAATGATGTCAGCAAATAGAGTTTTCACCCAATTTAAAGCATAAAATAATGACAATATTAATAATGTGTTGCTGACTGTTTTGCTGACTGTTTAACCAAGAAACCTACACTATAGTGTATATATTTGTGCATACACACCATATCGATATATAACCCTTGTGAAGGATTATTTATGCCACTTAAATGAACCCAAATTTTTTCTTTCATGATTCAGATAAAGCATACAATTTCAAATACCTTTCTAATTTAATTATATTATCAAATATGCTTAAAGGAATAGTAAACACCAACAATGTTATTGTTTAATGATATATAATCCCTTTATTTGCCATTCCTCAGTGTTGCATAACCAACACTGTAATATAAATATACTTGTTACCTCTGTAATTACCTTGTATCTAAGCTTCTGCAGACTGCCTCCTTATCTCAAATCTTTTGACAGACTTCCATTTCAGGCAATTAGTGCTGACTCTTAAATAACTCCATGTGCCTGAGCACAATGTTATTTATGTGAAACACATGAACTAACATCCTCTAGCTGTGAAAAACTGTCAAATGCATTATATTAAGAGGCGGCCTTCAAGGGCTTAGAAATTAGCATACCTAGGTTTAGCTTTCAACTAAAAATAACAAGAGAGCAAAGCAAATGTGATGATAAAAGTAAATTAGAAAGTTGTTAAAATTTCATGCCCTATCTGAATCAGGAAAGTTTAATTTGGACTTTACTATCCCTTTAATTCTCTTTGTGTCTTTTGTTGAAGGAGCAGCATTGCACTAGCAAGACCTAGCTGGACAAATCAGGTGAGCCAATGACGAAAGGCATAAATGTGCAGACACCAATCAGTAGTTAGCTCCCAGAGATGCATTGCTGCTCTTAAGCAGGGTGGATTTAAATCCCAATTTAAATCACTAGTAAGTAAGACTGTTTTTTTCTACATAAAGACTTATTCTTATTAGTTGTTATAATCCTAATATTTAAAATCTTAAAGGGACATTAAACACTTTGAGATGGTAATATAAAATGCTAAATCGTATATATAAAATAAATCTGCAATATACTTTCATAATTTATTTTGTCCACTTTTCCTGTAATTCCACTGTGAAATTGTGAGCTTTTCAGTTCCTGCTAGAAGAGGAAGTACAGAGCACTGTTATATTCCACACAGCCATTGGCTGCATACTCTAGTGAGCTATTTATAACGGTCCCTAATTGGCCACAGAAGAGGAGGTAACCTAAGTTACAACATGGCAGCTCACATTGTTTTCTAGACACTAAAACTTTACACTTATTTTGTCAATATTTAAACAGCTAATGAAAACTTTAAAAAAATATTTCTACATGTTATTCTTAGACTAATCCTTTCTTTAAATGCATCATTCTATCTAGCCTGTATTTAGTGTTTATTTAGGACCAGGTTTCATTTTTAAAATAATAACTTTCCGGGTTAGTTTTATAATTATATTAGAAATACATAGATAATTAAGGTGAAGTAGCTCCAGTTAATCATTAATATTTACAAAAAACTTTTCTGCTGTACTTGATGAAGAAAAATAATCATTACCTTAAAAAGACATAAAACCCCAACATTTTCTTTCATGATTCTGAAAGAATATACAACTTTCAGCTTTCTATTTTGCTTCTATTATCCATTTTTATTTGTTTTCTTGTTATTCATTATCGAAAAGCAAAAAAGGTAAGTTCAGGAGCGTGCACATGTGTGCAGCATTATATGGCAGCAATTTTTTAAAAAAATTATACATGAAAAAGAGCACTAGTATTTCACAAAGAATAACATGAGAACAAAGTTAATTTGTTCAACGAAGAATCAAATGAAAACAAAGCTAATTGGATACTAGAAGTAAATTGGAAATTTTTTTTAAACTTGTATTCTCTCTATGAATCATGAAATAAAAAAAACCTTTTTGTGTGTAGAATGTTACCTATGCCAACACAAATTCAGTTTTGAGAACTGCAAAACCAAGAATCTGTAATAATATCTTTCGGGAAGGGGGGTCCTAAAGTAATCTTACAGAAACCTCTGGGACAGCATGACATTTTGAATAGATTAATGGAATTAATTTACAAAACACATTAAACACTGTAGCTTCATGCTACATAATTAAAATGTAATCCTTATTTAAGGATGAATAACATTTGGAATATAATGTATCTTAAAGGGACACTGTACCCAAAATTTTTCTTTCATGATTCAGATTGAGCATGAAATTTTAAGCAACTTTCTAATTTACTCCTATTATCAAATTTTCTTCATTCTCTTGGTATCTTTATTTGAAATGCAAGAATGTAAGTTTAGATGCCGGCCCATTTTTGGTGAACAACCTGGGTTGTCCTTGCTGATTGGTGGATAAATTAATCCACCAATAAAAAGTGCTGTCCAGAGTACTGAAACAAAAAAATGCTTAGATGCCTTCTTTTTCAAATAATGATAGCAAGAGAATGAAGAAAAATTGATAATAGGACTAAATTAGAAAGTTGCTTAAAATTGCATGCTCTTTCTGAATTACAAAAGAAAAATTTTGGGTACAGTGTCCCTTTAAACGGATACTAAACCCAATTTTTTTTTTCTTTAATGATACAGATAAAGCATGCAATTGTAGGCAACTTTCTAACTTACTCCTATTATCAAATACTCTTCATGCTCTTGCTATCTTTATTTGAAAAGCAGGAAAGCAAGCATAGGAGCCGGGCCATTTTTGTTTCAGAACCTGGGTAGTGCTGATTGATGGCTACATTTACCAAGGTTCTGAACCAAAAAGGGTCCTGCTCCTAACCTTACATTCCTGCTTTTTTCAAATAAAGATACCAAGACAACAAATAAACATTTATAATAGGAGTAAATTAGAAAGGTCCTTAAATTGCATGCTCTATCTGAATGATAGAAAAAAAAATTGGGTTTTGTGTCCCTTTAAATAGAAAACTATCTTTACACTGATTTTTCCTCAAATATAATCTTATTTTAAAAAAATGAGATTAAAATAAACAAATTTAATCTTTTATTTTATTTTATTTTTAATCAATGATTTTTTTCCACCATGCTCCTAAGCCTATCTAGGTATGTTCTTCAACAAACGATACAAGCAGAACAAAGCAAACTGAGGGAATTGGAAAGTTGTTTAAAATTGCATGCTCTGAATCATGAAAGTTTAATTTTGACTTTACTGTCCCTTTAACAATAATGTATCACATAATGCTCCATTTAAAGTGATAGTAAATATCACGGTATGTGAGTGAATACAAAAGTACTTTTTGTACATAATGGAAACAAAGAAAATGTGTTGCTAGTCTTGACTTTTAAAGGGACAGTAAGGTCATAATTAGACATTCATGATTCACACAATTGTAAACAACTTTCCAATTTACTTCTATTATTTAATTTGATTCCTTCACTTGTTATCCTTTGCTCAAAGGTTTATCTAGAAAAAGCTCAGGAGCAGCAAAGAACCTAGGTTCTAGCTGCTGATTGGTGGCTGCATATATATATATATATATATATATATATATATACACACCGATTGTCATTGGCTCACCCATGTTTTCAGTTAGAAATAAATTAAGCACATGTGATAATAGAAGTAAACGGGAAAGTTGTTTAAAATTGTATGTTGCACCTAAATCATTTAATGTTGGGTTTCATGTTCCTTTACTACATATTGGTTTGTTTATCCCGTGTACAGCGTACAGAAGTTATCTTATATAATGATTGTGTTGTACATGTAGCACTATTTATTTAAATATAAAAGTATTTTCTAGTATTTCATTGTTACTTACATATTGGTGCCATCTGCCCCCTTTGTGCTGCTTGCCCAATCAATGTGTGTGTAGCGGGGCCATTGTAACCAATGGAGGTGTACTCGCAATGGCTAGTACTATCTGCCTGCACGCTAAGTAAACAGTGACTCACAATAGCGTTGAGATTCACTCTTTACCGTGGTGTTCCCTTAGATAGCACTGAAGACAGACTGCACATGCTCAGTTCCTCCTCCTGGCTGATCGCAGAGGCACACAGAAAGTATAGAGCAGGTGGGACTTCCAGGGCCAGCTCAACCTTGGGACCAAGCAGGTCCAACGGACCCAGGGAGCATTTGATAAGGGGCAGCACTTCCGTTACTGAGTCAGTCAGTCTTCTCTAACTTCCTTACCACTTATTGTGCAATTGTGCATAAGCATTGGTTGCATGCAGGTCGGTAGGCATAGTAAGGCCAGCGACCAGGCTAGTAAGTTAATATGCTAATCAGTAATGTTACTACTGGGGGGCTTCATTTCATTCTCGGACCCAGGCAGCACAATATCTTGAGCTGGCCATGGGGACTTCTCTGTACGTCACCTACACTACAGCAAGGAGAGTGCATGGGAGGTGGAGGGACAAATACTGTGGGTAGTAATACATTTTATTAAAATATTACATTCATTCTAAATATTTTACAAGTGTTTTTCATTTTTACATAGTGGATTGTAGCTGCTTTCTTTACCATCACTTTAAGTTTTTTTAAAAAAATACTCCATTATAAAACAGTTTTTTTCAGGTGATCATAGTTTTGTTTTGTAATTACCCAACTGTGCTGAAATGTTGTAAGGTTGCTCAGGTGCCTAATTACAGCAAGAAACACCTGGAGAAAATCAGAGCTATAAAAGGTTGAGAAATCAGTTGTTTTTTCAAAGTGACTGAATCTGATACTGAGAGAAAACGATTATTGCTGCATCCAAAGCATTTCAATATGTATGTGAGATTCAAGGAAAACAAGTCCATTCACTAAGTTATATACACATAGATATTTTGGATCTATTTTTAATTAAAAAAACAAACTGACAGTAATATATCTATGTATTTATCCAACCATTCTGCATATTGAATGTTATAGTTTGGAAACTCTGCACTACTGTCCCTGCTGCAGCTTCTCTACAAGACATATATTGCAGTTTCCATAGCAAAACCAGGGACTACCCTATCTTTGCCCTACCTCTATGACTCTGCCCACACCCCACCTATGACATGCCAACCCACCCATTGTACAACTTGTCCCAGTTTCCATAGCAAAACCAGGGACTGCCCTATCTCTGCCCCCCTCTATGACTCTGCCCATACCCCACCTATGACATGCCAACCCGCCCACTGTACAACTTGTCCCAGTTTACATAGCAAAACCAGGGACTTCCCTATCTTCGCCCCCTCTATGACTCTGCCCACACCCAACCTATGACATGCCAACCTGCCCACTGTAAAACTTGTCCCAGTATCCATAGCAAAACCAGGGACTGCCCCTCTATGACTCTGCCCACACCCCACCTATGACATGCCAACCTACCCACTGTACAACTTGTCCCAGTTTCCATAGCAAAACCAGGGACTGCCCTATCTCTGCCCCCCTCTATGACTCTGCCCATACCCCACCTATGGCATGCCAACCCGCCCACTGTACAACTTGTTCCAGTTTCTATAGTAAAACCAGGGACTGCCCTATCTCTGCCCCCCTCTATGACTCTGCCCACACCCCACCTATGACATGCCAACCTGCCCACTGTACAACTTGTCTCAGTTTCCATAGCAAAACCAGGGACTGCCCAATCTCTGCCCTACCTCTATGACTCTGCCCACACCCCACCTATGACATGCCAACCTGCCCACTGCACAACTTGTCTCAGTTGCCATAGCAAAACCAGGGACTGCCCTATCTCTGCCCCCCTCTATGACTCTGCCCATACCCCACCTATGACATGCCAACCCGCCCACTGTACAACTTGTCCCAGTTTCCATAGCAAACCAGGGACTGCCCTATCTCTGCCCCCCCTCTATGACTCTGCCCATGCCCCACCTATGACATTCCAACCCACCCACTGTACAACTTGTTCCAGTTTCCATAGCAAAACCAGGAACTGCCCTATCTCTGCCCCCCTCTATGACTCTGCCCATACCCCACCTATGGCATGCCAACCCGCCCACTGTACAACTTGTTCCAGTTTCCATAGCAAAACCAGGGACTGCCCAATCTCTGCCCTACCTCTATGACTCTGCCCACACCCCACTTATGACATGCCAACCTGCCCACTGTACAACTTGTCTCAGTTTCCATAGCAAACCCAGGGACTGCCCTATCTCTGCCCCCCTCTATGACTCTGCCCACACCCCACCTATGACATGCCAACCTGCCCACTGTACAACTTGTCCCAGTTTCCATAGCAAAACCAGGGACTGCCCTATCTCTGCCCCCCCCCTATGACTCTGCCCATGCCCCACCTATGACATGCCAACCCGCCCACTGTACAACTTGTTCCAGTTTCCATAGCAAAACCATGGACTGCCCTATCTCTGCCCCCCTCTATGACTCTGCCCATACCCCACCTATGACATGCCAACCCGCCCACTGTACAACTTGTTCCAGTTTCCATAGCAAAACCATGGACTGCCCTATCTCTGCCCCCCCTCTATGACTCTGCCCATGCCCCACCTATGACATGCCAACCCGCCCACTGTACAACTTGTTCCAGTTTCCATAGCAAAAGCATGGACTGCCCTATCTCTGCCCCCTCTATGACTCTGCCCACACCCGACCTATGACATGCCAACCTGCCACTGTACAATTTGTCCCAGTCTCCATAGCAAAACCAGGGACTGCCCTATCTCTGCCCCCCCTCTATGACTCTGCCCACACCCAACCTATGACATGCCAACCCGCCCACTGTACAACTTGTTCCAGTTTCCATAGCAAAACCATGGACTGCCCTATCTCTGCCCCCTCAATGACTCTGCCCACACCCCACCTATGACATGCCAACCTGCCCACTGTACAATTTGTCCCAGTCTCCATAGCAAAACCAGGGACTGCCCTATCTCTGCCCCCCCTCTATGACTCTGCCCACACCCAACCTATGACATGCCAACCCGCCCACTGTACAACTTGTTCCAGTTTCCATAGCAAAACCATGGACTGCCCTATCTCTGCCCCCTCAATGACTCTGCCCACACCCCACCTATGACATGCCAACCCGCCCACTGTACAATTTGTCCCAGTCTCCATAGCAAAACCAGGGACTGCCCTTTTTCTTTCATGATTCAGATAAAATATGAAACATTTGTTTTCTTGCTATCTTTTGTTGAAAAGCATTGATGTAAGCTCAGGAGCATGCACATGTCTGGAGCACTATATGGCCGTAGTTTAGCAATTATGTTATCCATTTGCAAGAGTGCTAGAGAGCAGCACTATTTCCTGCCATGTAGTGGATCTCTTCAACAAAGAATATCATGGCAGCAAAACAAATTTGATAATAGAAGTTAATTGGAAACGTCTATAAAATTGTATGCTCTGTTGAAATCACAAAGAGAATTATTGGGTTTCATATCCATTTAAGTGTTTCTTATTATTGCTGAAATGATGATTTAAACATTTTCAGACAGGCAGCAATCTACATACAGAGATTACATAGCACACACACAAAGAAACTCACTTGCTCTGTTTTTAGGGAACTTTCAAATAATTACAGGAAAACGAGAAATTGAAACAAACATCTGAGTTCTGATCTCATTACTAAGATATTTTATGAGCATAAGCAATTATAAACAAAGTATTCCATATGTTTCCAATTAATGTTCAGCAAGGTCGAGAATGTCTAATTGATCAAGCCTGCAATGTGCTTAAGAACTCTACAGCTGAAGTCGCTCTGCTCATTGGTCCATGCTCACTGTTAAGGTAAAAGAGATCTGTTTATTTATTTTAGTTTATTTCTGGCTTAGTGGTTTTGTTTGTATTTTATTTGTTTTGTATTGAGGAGTGATCCTCTTTTGGGTACATCTGTAAAAAGTGCTTGAGCATCACACGGAAACTATCATTTTCTTTTCTTCACTGTCATGGCCGGATCACCTTAAAAGGACATGAAACCCATATTTTTACTTTCATGATTCAGATAGAGATTGTGATTTTAATCAACTTTCCAATTTACTTCCATTATCTAATATGTTTTGCTCTCTTGGTATCATGTGTTGAGAAGAATACCTAGGTAGGTGCTGATTGGTGACTGCATATATATGCCTCCTGTTATTGGCTCCACAATGTGTACAGCTTGCTCCCAGTAGTGGAATGCTGCTTCTTCAACAAAATATATGAAGAGAATGAAGCACATTAACCCCTTAATGACCACAGCACTTTTCCATTTTCTGTCCGTTTGGGACCAAGGCTATTTTTACATTTTTGCGGTGTTTGTGTTTAGCTGTAATTTTCTTCTTACTCATTTACTGTACCCACACATATTATATACCGTTTTTCTCGCCATTAAATGGACTTTCTAAAGATACCATTATTTTCATCATATCTTATAATTTACTATAAAAAAAAATGATAAAATATGAGGAAAAATGGAAAAAAAACACACTCTTTCTAACTTTGAGCCCCAAAATCTGTTACATATCTACAACCACCAAAAAACACCCATGCTAAATAGTTTCTAAATTTTGTCCTGAGTTTAGAAATACCCAATGTTTACATGTTCTTTGCTTTTTTGCAAGTTATAGGGCCATAAATACAAGTAGCACTTTGCTATTTCCAAACCATTTTTTTCCAAAATTAGCGCTAGTTACATTAGAACACTAATATCTTTCAGGAATCCCTGAATATCCCTTGACATGTATATATATTTTTTTTTAGTAGACATCCCAAAGTATTGATCTAGGCCCATTTTGGTATATTTCATACCACCATTTCACCGCCAAATGTGATCAAATACAAAAAATCGTTCACTTTTTCACAAACTTTCGGTTTCTCACTGAAATTATTTACAAACAACTTGTGCAATTATGGCATAAATGGTTGTAAATTCTTCTCTGAGATCCCCTTTGTTCAGAAATAGCAGACATATATGGCTTTGGCGTTGCTTTTTGGTAATTAGAAGGCCGCTAAATGCCACTGCGCACCACAAGTGTATTATGCCCAGCAGTTAAGGGGTTAATTAGGGAGCTTTTAGGGAGCTTGTAGGGTTAATTTTAGCTTTAGTGTAGTGTAGTAGACAACCCCAAGTATTGATCTAGGCACATTTTGGTATATTTCATGCCACCATTTCACCGCCAAATGCGATCAAATTAAAAAAAACGTAAATTTTTTCACAATTTTAGGTTTCTCACTGAAATCATTTACAAACAGCTTGTGCAATTATGGCACAAATGGTTGTAAATGCTTGTCTGGGATCCCCTTTGTTCAGAAATAGCAGACATATATGACTTTGGCGTTGCTTTCTGGTAATAAGAAGGCCGCTAAATCCTGCTGCGCCTCACACGTGTATTATGGCTAGCAGTGAAGGGGTTAATTTGGGAGTTTGTAGGGAGCTTGCAGGGTTAATTTTAAGCTTTAGCGTAGAGATCAGCCTCCCATCTGACACATCCCACTCCCTGATCCCTCCCAAACAGCTTCCTTCCCTCCCCCACCCCACAATTGTCCCCGCCATCTTAAGTACTGGCAGAAAGTCTGCCAGTACTAAAAGGGTTTTAAAAAAATAAATACATTTTTTAGCATATTTACATATGCTACTGTGTAGGATCCCCCCCTTAGCCCCCAACCTTCCTGATCCCCCCCAAAACCGCTCTCTAACCCTCCCCTCTGCCTTATTGGGGGCCATCTTGGGTACTGGCAGCTGTCTGCCAGTACCCAGTTTACAATAAAAAGTGCTTTTTTTTTGTTTTTTGCTTTTTTCTGTAGTGTAGCTTTGTAGCTTCCCCCCCCACACACACAGACAAACCCCCACCACCTTGCTGATAGTTTTTTTTTTACATTATTTACATTTTTTTACATTTTTAATTTCAGCATTTTCTGTAGTGTAGCGGTTCCCACCCGCTCCCTCCCCGTGCACGCGCCCGCCCCCACCCTCCCGTGCACGCGCACACGCCCATGCGCGCCCCCAGCCACCCCCGCCCACGATCCCGCCCCCTTCACACAACCAGGGCCATCGATGGCCGCCACCCGCCTCCCGGTCCGGCTCCCACCCACCAACGCAGTAAGCCACCGATCTTCAGTGCAGAGAGGGCCACAGAGTGGCTCTCTCTGCACCGGATGGCTTAAAAAGGTTATTGCAGGATGCCTCCATATCGAGGCATCACTGCAATAACCGGAAAGCATCTGGAAGCAAGCAGGATCGCTTCCAGCTGCTTTCCACACTGAGGACGTGCAGGGTACGTTCTCAGGCGTTAACTGCCTTTTTTCTGAGGACCTACCCTGCACGTCCTCAGTCGTTAAGGGGTTAAATAATAGACGTCAATTGAAAAGTATATATATGTACACACCCACTCAAACAAATGCACTCACAGGGCTTTTCAAAGAATAACAAAGGTTATGTTTATTGAAACGTTTTCGGGTATATACTACCCTTCATCAGTGTATATATATATATATATATATATATATATATATATATATATACACACACACACATACATATACACACACACACACATACATATATATATATATATATATATATATATATATATATATATATATATATACACAGCTGATGTCATGTCTTGGTCAGAAAAAACACTATATAAACAATTAAGATATTCCTAAAACTGGTATTTTAAATTTTTTCATATACCAAAAAAAAAAGTATATTCACAGTAAGAGTTTATATTTATAAATAAATATACTTTTTTTTTAACTTATTTTTCAGAAACATATATAACAAAATTAAAACACTGAAGTATCTTTTTCTTTATTGCATTTAAGAGTGTATGAAATAGATTTGTTTTCTGAAATACTTGCTTTTATGCTTGTGTAGACATCTCTATGTCAACCAATAGAGCTAAGACAGTAATCTTTTCAGCCAGAGAGCAATCTGTGCACAAACATGAACTTCCTGTCTGCTTCTATATCAATATGAAACAGATTCAGCAAACTTCCATAAAAAAAAAAATACGTAAAAAATAATGAGTTGCTACACTTTTTGTTTGCAGGACAAAGAATGCTTGCATTTAATGTCCTTTTAAATAAGCAAGATTAAGCCAAAAATAATAATATTTTTTATTTTTTCCAACACAGCAATCAAAGTGGGCAATTTTCCATAAAACTTTAAAAATTGCTGCTGAAATACAACCATGTAAAACTATACAATTTATTTATTATTCTTACCTTCTGGCGAAGAGCCTGGCTTTTGAGAATATGTTGAACTCATTTTGCTTTTTTTGCTACCATCACTGCTAACAGACAAACTGGACTGGATTTTCCTGTGCATTTTTTGAGAAACAGGAGCGGACAACTTTCTGTGATCTGCAGCAACATGTTTGACCCCATTGTGGATTCCATTTATATTACTCAGACCTACATGACCATTTTGTATCTTGCCAGTTTCTTCCTCGCTCTGTTCCAGTACTGAAGTATTTGGCTGAGGCAAGCGCTGAGGTTGGGCTAAAAAAGATAAAGAAGAGAGAGAGAGATGAAAAGATTAAACAGAATTCTATAAATCCACAGCCAGAGGCGTTTGGCCAAAAGATTTATTAAACAAGAGAATAGAAGGGATATGTTCCAAAAGGTACTTCCATACTCTTCTATATAAAATGAATTTAGCTTTCTACAATTCATGTATTAATCAAACCTACTTTATCAACTCTTAATAAAATATGATGTGGAAGTGAAATTAAAAAGCAATGAGTCATAAAGGGATTAGTACAGGAAATCACCAATGCATGTGGTTAGCTACAAAATACACAAACCAAACCATTCTGATAAACACACAGTGAAAAAAAGAGACATTAAACAATTAAAAACCTATTAATTATATGAAATAATTTTCCTCACATGAAAAGTGTATTTTAGTGGAATTAAAAGGGTAATCTAATGCAAAAACCAAATGATAAAAATTGTTTAAATATGTTATTTTTGCATGAGTGCTTCTTCCTGCGGGTTTAACCCCTATAAAGCGATTAAAACCAATTACTAGTTTAATGTTAGGGAACTGCAACACATTGCACCACCTGAGGAGGACCCAGCCATGAGACAAATTAAACATGATATATTTAGCCACCAATCACTGGTTGTGTGTGTCCTGCTCAGGATCTGCAATGTGCTATTTAGGCTAAACACGTAGGAGATGACAACTATGGATGGGCGAATGTGTTTATAATCAAATTCGAATGTTAGAACAAATGTTACTGTAGAAATTCAATTTACATAATCGAATGTTGATAAGAACCAATATTCTTAAAAATTTCTATAATCGAATGCTATTTATAGTTTTCAAATGTCACTTTTGATTTCAAATGTTCATAATTAGATGGAATGTCCACATTCGAAATTTCGAATGTAACTTTCGATTTGATAAATACTGTTCAGACATTCAATAGTTCATGTGGTAGGGAATTTAGTGAATTGATACATAAAAGATACAAATATCAATTTGAATGTTTCTATTTCGAATATTGCATAATTAGAATATTACATTTAAAGAAAGCATTAGAAATACTATTACATTTAACGAATTTTAGAATGTTGTATAACCTATAGAAATTCAAAATGAATTAATTAATGTGTTAAAATTTGTTTTATTTTTCAAATATTGCGAAACATTCGCCCATCCCTAATGAAAACAATATATTCAGCTAGATTACGAGTTTTGCGTTATGAGTATAACGCTGCTTTTTCCCTACCGCTGCTATTACAAGTCTTATCAGAATAGCTGTACCGCACACTTTTTTGGCCGTCACGCAACATCAGTACCGCACTTTAAAAAAAGTCCTTTTTCAATGGGACTTCCATAGCGCCGATATTATGAGTTTTGCCTGGGAGGCCAAAAAGTGAGCGGTATAGCCTATACCGACAAGATTCGTACCACCATCTAAAGTCAGTAGTTATGAGTTTTACATTACAAAGCTGTACCATAAAACTCATAACTAAAGTGTTAAAAAGTACACTAACACCCATAAACTACCTATTAACCCCTAAACCAAGGTCCTCCCGCATTGCAAACACTATAATAGAAATATTAACCCCTAATCTGCCGCTCCGGACATCGCCGCTGCTTAAAAAATGTATTAACCCCTATTCCACCGCTCCCCGACATCGTCGCCACTAGAATACAATTATTAACCTCTAAACCGCCGCCCTCCCGCATAAAAAAACACTATTTAAATATAATTAACCCCTAATCTGCCGTACACCCACTCCGCCGCTTTAATAAATCTATTAACCCCTAAACCTAACACCCACTAACTTAAATATAATTAAAATAAATCTAAATAAAACCTATTAATAACTAAATAATTGTTATTTGAAACTAAATACTTACCTATAAAATAAACTCTAAGCTAGCTACAATATAACTAATAGTTATATAGTAGCTAGCTTAGGATTTATTTTTATTTCACAAGTAAGTTTGTATTTATTTTAACTAGGTAGACTAGTTAGTAAATAGTTATTAACTATTTACTAGCTACCTAGTTAAAATAAAGACAACTTTATCTGTAAAATAAAAACTAACCTGCCTCACACTAACACCTAACATTACAATAAAAATCACATAAATTAAATTAAAAAAAATACATTTATCTAAATTACAAAAAATAATAAACACTAAAATACACAAAATAAAAAAAGAAATTATCAAAAATAAAAATTAATTACTCCTAATCTAATAGCCCTATCAAAATAAAAAAGCCCCCCAAAATAAAAAAAACCCTAGCCTAAACTAAACTGCCAATAGCCCTTAAAAAGGCCTTTTGCGGGGCATTGCCCCAAAGAAATCAGCTCTTTTACCTGTAAAAAAATATATAAACAACCCCCCAACAGTAAAACCCACCATCCACACAGCCAACCCCCCAAATAAAATCCTATCTAAACAAACCTAAGCTCCCCATTGCTGGTTAGCAAAACTCGTCAATGCTGATTGCTTAAGGAGCTGTTAATATGAGTCTGGATTGGTTTGCAGAAAGACTCTCCGTACATCTCCAGACTCTAACTTTCATCAGTGCTCTTACTGAGAGGCTGACAAGACTACTTAAAACTCCAGTTCCATCTCGAAGAGTACTACCCTCCATAAGGAACTACTCCGATAACATCTGACACTTCTCTGCCAACCTCCTGTGACGAAAGGCAAAGAATGACTGGGGGATGGAGGAAGTGGGGGAGGTATTTAAGCCTTTGGTTGGGGTGGCTTTGCCTCCTCCTGGTGGCCAGGTTCTGTATTACCACAAGTAACGAATGCAGCTGTGGACTCTCCCTGTATTTAGAAGGAAATTACTGCATATCGTATTGGATGACATCACCAAACAGACATAAGTGGTTCCTGTTCAATCAATTCAAGTTCGAAAATTAATAAACGCACTTCTTCACTAATAAAAAATAGCAAAAGTAATAACCAAACAAAATTGCATGACCACTATATCAATAATGGCCTTATTAAAATCCTTATATTTTTAAACGTGCATTAAATTCAAAAGTAAACTTTCATGATTCAGACAGAACACACAAGTATTTAAAACAAATCCAATTTACTTATTTAATCAAAGTGTGCACATTCTTTTTAGGCGCATACTTTCAGACCCACCTGCTCTTACTAAACATATTTATATACATCTGTAAATGGCAGATGGCTGTCACATGATACAGAGAACAGTGAAATAATTATTATTAGCATTAGTAATGTTTACGTGGGGATTTATTTGCCCTTCATAGGGCTAGATTACCAGTGGAGTGCTATTGGCTCCTTTCAGGTTATTACAAGTTAAAAGTATTGCATTAGCTTGAGCGCAACTGCAATTTACACATATAGCTTGCATAAAGGGGCTTGACATAAATAGACATGCCAAGACATTTTTAATCATTATTAATATTTTAAATGTGTTTAACTGTGTATGTACTGTAATTATTTTACAATCCAATGTAATGTTCCAATATTCTTCACATAAGGGAATATGTATATTCCTATTTATAGCTGTATATATATATATATATATATATATATATATATATATATATATATATATATATAAATATATATTTTACCAAAAAAAAATCAATACATATATAAATAGAACATATTCTTCTATGTGAATATCATTGGAATGTAAAATATTCATGATTCCTATCGGATTTAGCGTTCTTGAATAAGCGTCTATGGGGAGAATAGGTTAACACGGTCACTATAGCCGAAGTCCTACTCTTTGCGTGTTGGGTTTCCCTTGCATGTTAACTTTTTACTTTCAACTTTAAAAAAGTTTACCTCTAGTGAAGTTAACACGTGAGAAGGAATGCAAAATAGCAAAATTGTGCAATATCTCACAGTCTTTCCCAAATGACCAAACTCCATGGGAGAAGTAGTTTACACCTTCTGTCTTCTCCTTAATCTTGAAAGACTACCTGTAAGGTAGGGTCCACCCAAAGGGGCTTGTGCATCTTGTGCTATACATTATAGTAACAAGGAACACCGCTGTGTGTGCTGCCAAGCAGGGCAAGGTTCCTCAGGAACAACACTAACACTAACTCTATTTAAGAACAAAAGTTGGCTATGCCTGCTACCAGTATGGAAGACCATTCTCTATTTTATATATGGCCTGCAGTCTGGTTTTGTGGGGTTTTTTCGGTGCCCTGATGCCTGTATATATTACACTTTCATTCAATGGCAAAAAACATGTGTTTTTTTTTAAACAATTTGCATCTGTCTTTCCTTTGGAGCAAGCAATATGGTTTCTCATTGGCTGCACTGCCCAGGTTGTTTATAAATTTGTTTTGTCTTTTTAGCAACTGGGTGGCCACAGGTGATTGATTGCATGCAGCTTTTGTACCCAAATAGCCGATATCACAGCAGAAGGATGAAGCACACACACTAAAACAGCACAGTAATATATTTATTGTTTTAAAAAAAAAAATATATATATATATATATCCCTTTAAGCAAAGTTCATTAGATAACATAATCCATCACCTAAACTATCAAACTAAAAAAGCTCTTTAAAAAGATAAAAAAAAATAGTTACTGCACAATTTTTGAATGAAGGGGATTATTGTGGCTATCAAATAATGAATGTACTATTATAATGGTTTAATTGTATGAAAACATTAAAGTCATCTTTTATTTGGCATGATGTAGAATAAAATTCCGTAACATACAGTGGATCAACCTACACATTGCACATTGTAAAGAAAGTATATTTTAAGAGTAGAATTTTAGTTAAAATCATACTCTGGTGCGTTACAAAAGTTTACAGACAGTCATGGAAAAGCATTCGCCTAGATTACGAGTTCTGCATTAGCTTTAAAAAGCAGCGTTAAAGGGACAGTCTACCATAGAATTGTTATTGTTTTAAAAGATAGATAATCCCTTTATTACCCATTCCCCAGTTTTGCACAACCAACACTGTTATATTAATATACTTTTTACCTCTGTGATTACCTTGTATCTAGGAACCTTCTTCCAGCCCCCTGATCACATGACTGTGACTGTTTATTATCTATTGTCTTAAATTTAGCATTGTTTTGTGCTAAATCTTAAATAACCCCCTGTGCCTGAACACAGTGTTATCTATATGGCCCACATGTACTTTCTGTCTCTTTGAGTTGAAAAGAGAATTAAAAAGCATGTGATAAGAGGCAGCCCTCAAAGGCTTAGAAATTAGCATATGAGCCTACTTAGGTTTATTTTCAACTAAGAATACCAAGAGAAAAAAAGCAAATTTTAAGATAAAAGTAAATTGGAAAGTTGATTAAAATTAAAAGTCCTATCTGAATAATGAAAGTTTAATTTATACTAGACTGTCCCTTTAAGGGGTCCTAACGCTGCTTTTTAACGCCCGCTGGTATTACGAGTCAATGCAGGAAAGGGTCTACTGCTCACTTTTTTCCGCGACTTTTCCATACCGCAGATCTCCTTACGTCAATTGCGTTTCCTATCTTTTTAATGGGATTTGCCTAACGCTGGTATTACAAGTCTTGGAAGAAGTGAGCGGTACAGCCTCTACCTCCAAGACTCCTAACGCATATAAAAGTCAGTAGTTAAGAGTTTTATGGGCTAACGCCGGAACATACAGCTCTTAACTACAGTGCTACAAAGTACACTAACACCCATAAACTACCTATGAACCCCTAAACCGAGGCCCCCCCACATCACAAACACTATAATAAAATGATTTAACCCCTAATCTGCTGACCGGACATCGCCACCACCTACATTATACTTATGAACCCCTAATCTGCTGCCCATAACATTGCCGACACCTACATTATATTTATTAACCCCTAATCTGCCGCCCCCAACGTCGCTGCCACCTACCTACACTTATTAACCCCTAATCTGCCGACTGGACATCAACGCCACTATAATAAATGTATTAACCCCTAAACCGCCGCACTCCCGCCTTGCAAACACTATAATAAACTGTATTAACCCCTAATCTGCCCTCCCTAACATCGCCGCCACCTACCTACAATTATTAACCCCTAATCTCCCGCGCCCAACGTCGCCGCTACTATAATAAAGTTATTAACCCCTAAACCTAAGTCTAACCCCAACACCCCCAACTTAAAAATAATTTAAATAAAACGAAATAAAATTACTATAATTAAATAAATTAATCCTATTTAAAACTAAATACTTACCTATAAAATAAACCCTAATATAGCTACAATATAACTAATCGTTACATTGTAGCTATTTTAGGATTTATATTTATTTTACAGGCAACTTTGTTTTTATTTTAACTAGGTAGAATAGCTATTAAATAGTTAATAACTATTTAATAGCTACCTAGTTAAAATAATTACAAAATTACCTGTAAAATAAAACCTAACCTAAGTTACAAATACACCTAACACTACACTATCAATAAATTAATTAAATTAATTAACTACAATTATCTAACATAAAATACAATTAAATAAATTAAACTATATTACAACCCCCCCCCACTAAATTACAAAAAATAAAAAATATTACAAGAATTTTAATCTAATTACACCTAATCTAAGCCCCCTAATAAAATAAAAAAGCCCCCCAAAATAATAAAATTACCTATCCTAAACTAAATTACAAAGTAATCAGCTCTTTTACCAGCCCTTAAAAGGGCTTTTTGCGGGGCATTGCCCCAAAGTAATCAGCTCTTTTACCTGTAAAAAACAAATACAAGACCCCCCCAACATTAAAACCCACCACCCACACACCCCTACTCTAAAACCCACCCAATCCCCCCTTAAAAAAACCTAACACTAACCTCCTGAAGATCACCCTACCTTGAGCCGTGTTCACCCAGCCGGGCCGAATTCTGAATCCAATCCAGGCGATGTGGTCCACCATCTGGCAGAAGTCTCCATCCAAGCGGGGCAGAAGAGGTCCTCCATCCGGCAGAAGTCTTCATCCAAGCGGGGCAGAAGAGGTCCTCCATCCGGCAGAAGTCTTCATCCATCCGCGGCTCCATCTTCAAGACCTCCGATGCGGAACATCCTCCTCGGCCGATGGACTAACGACGAATGAAGGGTCCTTTAAATGACGTCATCCAAGATGGCGTCCCTCAAATTCCGATTTTCTGATAGGATTCTATCAGCCAATCGGAATTAAGGTAGGAAAAATCCGATTGGCTGATTTAATCAGCCAATCGGATTGAAGTTCAATCCGATTGGCTGATTGGATCAGCCAATAGAATGCAAAGTCAATTCAAAGGGGCTGCGTTAAGAGCTGAACGCTGCTTTTTTGCAGGTGTTAGTTTTTTTTTCAGCCAGCTCAGCCCCATTGTATCCTATGGGGAGATCGTGCACAAGCACGTTTTTCCAGCTTGCCGCTACCATAAGCAACGCTGGTATTATAGGGAGAAGTGGAGCTAAATTTTGCTCAACGCTCACTTTTCTGAGGCTAATGCAGCCATTCAGAAAACTTGTAATACCAGCGTTGTTTAAAGTGTGCGCTGGAAAAAAAAGGAGCGTTAGCACCGCATGTTTTTACCGACAAAACTTGTAATCTATTCCATAGTTTGTGTTTTTTTAACCATGTAACATCAGAATGCTTTTTTTAAATACAGTAAATGTTGATCTTATATACTGCTTAAAATGCTCTTTATTAAAAATTGCGAGGTGTTGAATCAAAGCACATGCCTATTTTTATACATACTAATTATTTGTATCCTACAAACTCAAAACCCAAATGTTTGGAATTGTGTCCCTTCACAATATTTCTCTCTCAAAGGGACATACTACTTGAATTATTTAAAAAAAAAAAAGAAGATAGATAACCCCTTTATTCCTGATTCCCCAATTTTGCATAACCAACACTGCTATATTAATACAATGTCTACCTCTGTGATCACCTTGTATCTAAGCCTTCTTCTGACAGAATTGCAGTTTAACCAATCAACTCATAAATAACTCCACAGAAGTGAGTACAAATGTTATCTATATGACACACTCACAACCTATCACTGTCTGTGAAAAACTGTCAAAATGCACTGAGATAAGAGGCAGCCTTTAACAGCTTAGAAATCAGTTTATGAGCCTAGCTACGTTTAACTTTCAACAAAGAATAAAATGAGAACAAAGCAAGTTTGTGCTTGTGCAATAATGATAAAAGTACATTGGAAAGTTGTTTAAAATTGCATGCCCTGTCTAAATCATTAAAGTTTAATTTTGACTTGACTGTTCCTTTAAGACACTTTAAACTATTTCATTATTGACTTTTTAGAAAATCATGTTTAAAGTTATTTTTTTTAATTATTGTAAAATTTGTAATTGCTTGTATGATGCCACAAAAGGATGTCATTTTTAAAGATAATGAGTGATATAGATATGTAACAAGCCTATTTGTAAACAAAAATAAGATCTATCTGCTCGTCACATATACACATGTAAAAGTAGTAAAATATAAGAAAATTGTGCGTCAATTGGAATATTGCTAAGTTCTTGCAGAGCAAAACTATTAAAAAGTGTGTTAAAATATCATTTTATTAAACTACATTGGTTGTTTATAACATCTAATGTATTATCTTTGTATATTTTCTTTTGATATTGTTTAATGAAATGTATTTTGTTTAGAGTATAAATTTAACACATTTATTAGTGCTTCATTTCTATTAGAAGCTTTATTATTACAAGCCACTTTATAAGCTAAAGGCAATAATTCATTTTATTTTCTGCATCTTCTACCAAATCATAAATCATATGATCACATAGTTGTAAAATGTACTTTTAATATTATTATTATTACTAAAACAAAATTTTATATTTTTCTCTTCAGAACACAAATATGATTCCTGCACTGACTCTAGAGACTTGAAGATACCAGGTGTTGACTAACAGGATTACCGAAATAAAATGATGTATTTGGCGTATAAAGTACTTCTCAGTAACAAAAGTTCTCCTTGGAGATTACTCTGTAAACATTTTCACCTGTAATGTTGGACTCCTGAACATCTAGCTCGATCACAAAATGACATTCAAAAGAAAAAATGATTTTTTTAAAGCTCATAAATATCCGCTCTGCTATATCTTGAATTATGTCAAAAGATAACACATTCCAAATACTTTAAAGGAAAGAAGTCTGACAAAATTAACTCACAAACATGAGCTGATAAACAATTCTATTTATCAGTATTGACTACACAATTGTCTTATTTAAATATTTTTATTTATTTTTTATTTGCTAATCCATCCACTCTGTTTCCGGTCTGGGTCAAATAATATCTTAAAGGGATAGACTAGTCAAAATTAAAAACTTATACTATTCAGATAGAGCATGTCATTTTAAGCAACTTTCTAATTTACTCCTTTTATCAATTTTCTTCATTCTCTTGGTATCTTTATTTGAATGTAAGCTTAGGAGCCAGTTCATTTTTGGTTCAGCACATGGGTAGCGCTTGCTGATAAGTGGCTACATTTAGAAACCAATCAGAAAGTGCTACCCAGGTGCTGAACCACAAAATGGGCCAGCTCCTGCTTTTTCAAATAAAGATACCAAGAAAACAAAAACAAATTGATAATAGGAGTAAATGAATTGCTTAAAATTGCCTGCTCTATCTGAATCATGAAAGCTTAATTTTGGCAAGACTATTCCTTTAATTGCTGATGATGTCACTTTTTTCTTACCTTATAAACAGCCAACAAATCATTATCAAAAATGTCTTGTATGTTTAAAAAAACAAAACAAAAACCGAACAAATAAAAACACTTATCATTTTCTTGAAATTCTGAATGAAAGCATGTGAAGCAGATGATGTAACAAGGAAGATGAGTTAGTAAGTGTGTAAACCGTCCGGTTACAAAAACTTCAAACTATTTAGTAGAAAACCACCCAGGCTTATGTCCCTTCTCCTCCTCACAGTTTTTCCATGTAGACAAGAAAAGAGAGAAAGTGGAAGAGAAGAGGAAAAGGATACAGTATGTGAAATAGAAGATTCCAGATAATTTAGTCTGTAAAAAAAAGCATTAAGAATCACCATGAGAAAGGACTGACAACACACAGGAACAGGCTATTAATGAGAAATAGGGTGTGAAACCTTTCTCCTAAAGGATTCCTCAGTAGAGGCCAAAACATTTAAGAGATATTTTGTTATGGTACTTGAATGAGGACAATGTGGATTTAAGATACACACTGAGTCCGGAGGAGGAAGTGAGGCCTTTCAATGAAAATTAGGTGCATTAGGTGCAGTCCAGTGTATAAAGAAGAACCTGCACATCTGGGTAAAGAAAGAAGCAAATATCTTTTGGAAAATATCTTATAATAACCTTCATGAAAAGAAAATTCATGCTTCAAGGATTAGTAAATTATTTAAAGACAAGAACATATGAACAACTCGAATCCTCCAAAAAAACACAGACTTGAAACCTGCCCTTTAGAATAATGAAGAATATTTTCAAGACAGAATAAGGATTTTTTGTAAAATCTGTCAAATAAGAGAAGGACACAGAAACAAGAGATATGGTAGGAAGTCAAATGAAAGAAAAACATAAATTATGCTTACCAGATAATTTCATTTCCTTCTGTATAAGGAGAGTCCACGGCTTCATTCCTTACTGTTGGGAAATACTGAACCTGGCCACCAGGAGGAAGCAAAGACACCCCAGCCAAAGGCTTAAATACCTCTCCCACTTCCCCCATCCCCCAGTTATTATGCTGAGGGAACAAGGAACAGTAGGAGAAATATCAGGGTATAAAAGGTGCAAGAAGAAAATACAATTTAGGGGGCCACCCATCGGAGAACACAAACTGGAGCCGTGGACTCTTCTTATACAGAAGGAAATGAAATTATCTGGTAAGCATAATTTATGTTTTCTTTCTTAATATAACGAGAGTCCACGGCTTCATTCCTTACTGTTGGGAAACTTATACCCAAGCTCTAGAGGACACTGAATGGTAACGGGAGGGACAAAAAGAGAGGCAGACCCTAATCTGAGGGCACCACAGCCTGCAAAACTTTTTTCCCGAATGCCGATTCCGCAGAAGCAAAAATATAAAACTTGTAAATTTTAGGGAAAGTATGTAAGGAGGACCAGGTAGCCGCCTTACAAATCTGATCCATAAAGGCCTTGTTCTTAAAAGCATAAGAGGAAGCCACTGCTCTAGTAGAATGAGCCGTAATTGTCTGAGGAGGTTAATGTCCCACTGTTTCATAAGCTAAGTGGATAACACTCCTCAACCAAAAGGATAAGGAAGTCGAAGAGACACTCTGATCCTTACGCTTCCCAGAATAGGCAACAAATAAGGAAGAAGTTTGTCTAAAATCTTTAGTAGCCTGAAGATAAAACTTCAAGGCACGAACCACATCCAAAATTTGAAGCAAACGTTCCTTTGAAGAAGAAGGATTAGGACAAAAGTAAGGAACCACAATCTCTTGATTGATGTTGTGGTCTGACACGACCTTAGGGAGAAACCCTAACTTTGTATGTAGGACAACCTTATCAGAGTGGAACACCAGATAAAAAGGCTCACATTGCAAAGCGGCAATCTCAGAAACTCTGCGTGCAGAAGCAATGGCCAGTAGAAAAATAATCTTCCAGGACAACAACTTAATGTCAATTTCATGCATAGGCTCAAACAGAGCCCATTGCAAAACCTTAAGAACCAGATTAAGACTCCAAGGAGGAACCAAAGATTTGAACACAGGTCTGACCCTAATCAGAGCCTTAACAAAAGACTGAACATCTGGAAGCTCAGAGAGCCTCTTGTGCAGTAAAACAGACAAAACCGAAATCTGTCCCCTCAGGGAACTGGCCGAAAGACCCTTCTCCAGACCATCCTGGAGAAACAATAGAATCCTGGCAACCTTTACTTTATGCCAGGGAAATCCACACTCTTCGCATCAGAATAAGTAGGTTCTCCACACCTTATGATAGATGTGACGAGTAACCGGCTTACAAGCTTGAATGAGAGTATCAATAACCCTCTCAGAAAACCCTCTCTTGGCAAGGACTAAGCATTCAATCTCCACGCAGTCAGCCTCAGAGAATCTAGATTTTGATGAACAAAGGGACCTTGATCCAGCAGACAAGGTAACCTCCATAGAGGAGAAGATGACATCCTCACTAGATCCATGAACGACATCCTTTGCGGCCATGATGGAGCAATCAGTATTACTGACGCTGGCTCCTGCTTGATGCGGGCCAATAACTGAGGAAGGAGTGGTAACGGCGGAAAAAGGTAGATTAGACTGAACCTCCAAGGCACCTCCAAGGCTCTGCTAATGCATCTATTAGCTCCTCCTGAGGGTCCCTTGACCTCAACCCATATCTGGGTAGCTTGGTATTGAGACAAGATGCCATATCTCTGCAAACACTTCAGGATGGAGAGACCATTCCCCCGGATGAAAGGATTGTCTGCTGAGAAAGTCTGCTTCCCATTTGTCCACACCCCGGAATGTGGATTGCTGACAGTGAACAGTTGTGGGCCTCCGCCCACTCCAGAATCCGAGATGCTTCCCTCACTGCTAGGGAGCTTCTCGTTCCCCCCTAATGGTTGATGTAAGCCACCAAGGTTATATTGTCTGATTGACCGGGACAAACCCAAAAGAGGCCAAGACTTCAGAGCATTGTAGATTGCTCAAAGTTCCAGAATGTTGATCGGGAGGGAGTGTTCCTCCTGAGACCACAGGCCCTGTGCCTTCTTGGCACCCCAAACAGCTCCCCATCTTGATAAACTAGTCACAATCTCCTAGGATAGTCTTAGAAAGAATGTCCCTCGGGACAGATGATCTGGACAGTACCACCAAGAGAGCGTTTCTCTCGACTGCCTGTCTAGGGAAGTCTGTTGAGACAGATCAGAACGATCGCTGTTCCACTGCCTCAGCATGCACAGCTGTAATGGTCTGAGACAGAACCTGGCAAAGGGAATTATATGTGCTGGACACCATGAGACAAATTACCTCCATATACTGAGCCACAGATTGCCTTAAGGAGGTCCAGAGGGCAAGACATGCCAAATCTAACTTCCAATGTTTCTGGTCTGTTAGAAATATCCTCATGGATATCGAGTCTATTATAGTACCCTGGTGCTTGGAATAAGAGAGCTCTTTTCTAAGTTTATCTTCCATCCATGAGATCGAAGGAGAGAAGAGATACAAAATGGTGCACCGCTAGATGAAAAGATTGTGCTTGAACCAGAATGTCGTCCAAGTAGGGAGCTACTGCTATACCTTGGGTTTAACTACAGCCGCCTTATCGATAAAATGCGGTCGGGGAGCTGTGGACTCTTCCCGTCAGAAGAAAAGAAAATGATCAGGTAAGCATAATTTAAGTTTTTCTTCTTAATCAGGAAGAGTACAGCTTCATTCATTACTTTTGGGAAAACAATACCCAAGCTATTGAGGACACTGAATGCAAACAAAGGGCGGGTAAAGAAGGCAGCCCCTTTGAAGGGCACCACAGCCCAGAGTTACCCCAAAAGTAACTGCACATCAGCTAAACAACCGGCATGCTGTGCTGGAGACCACTCAAAATTCTTAGATTCCACTGAGCACAATGCCTCAGAGGAGCCAAGACCCACAGGCTCTTAAATTGCATGAACTTTCCCGAAGAAAAAGCACCTCCACCTTCCCCCGAAGGGGAGAACAGAGTACCCAAAGGAGATCCAAAAGACCGTCAGAATAGGGTAAGAAACCCCAAGGACAAACCCCGAAGGGAGAAGCGGATGTTCTAAACCCTAAGGTTTGAAACTGAACCGCCCAGGACCAAGTCCAGCGACCCGGACCCCAAAATTTCAGACTGAGACATGGCCTTAAGCCAGACCCCCGAAACCCCAATATTGAGAGAAATTAATTTCCCTGAATATTCATTACAAATATTTCGGACGAAAAAACATTTCTTAGCTGGACAAGTGTATTCACAAAGGCACTCCTTAATCCTTCATTATGGCGCCATAGTTTGGATTATTATCATTTAGATATACACTCGAAACTCAGTGAGTCCCAAAAACACAAAAGAATGAAGAGACCACCTCCAAGGATGGACTATTTAATGGTAAAGTTAATCTGTTTATAGTTTATAACAATGTGAAATTGCTGATATGACTAAAATATGCAACTTTTTCTAGATTAGGATCAATTTGATTTCTTATATGGTGTAAAATTATAGATAGCTATCTGCCTATGAAGCAATTCAAGAAAGATAACCCTGAGGTCCAGAACAGTTACTGAACAAATCAGCTCTCTGGGTGAACATACTACTTGAACTCGTTAATCCTAGAAAAAGTCTACCATTCATTGAGAGGAATGCCCAATTTTAGAATCAGATGCCCACTGAAAGTTGTTCCACATCCCACCACCTGAGATATGCAAAGCCTGTAGGAATGTGATTCCGACAAAAACATTTATAAACCCCAATACTGATAACAAATATGAGATAAAAACTTTTATGAACTGCAGATCCAATATGGTCATTTATGTTGCAATGTGCAAATGCAATTTGATCTATGTGGGAGAGACCTCCAGAGAGCTAAGAACTAGAATCTTGGAACATATTGGCAACATTAAATGGAATAGGTCTGTACCAGTAGCCCAATACATGAATATACATCATGCAAATGATAAATATGATATTCATTTTTTTGCAATTGAACAATTTAATTTAAAAGGGAGAAGAGGCAATATAAACAAAATCCTGCTACAAAAGGAGTGCCGATGGATACATGAACTACAGTCAGCTGCACCGAAACGGTTAAATGAAGCAATATATAAATGCTTCTTGGGATAAAAATGCTGTATACCTTTAAGACTTGACTGACAATATTTCAGATCATGATTTATATATGCATTATAAAAATGGAATTTAGCTATACTTGTAAATGGATTATGATTGTGTATATAACATTGTATCTCCAATAAATCCCAGCTTCTTACATGACCGTTTCTAATAAATGAAGATTAAACAAATATTTCCTGAGAAAAACATGTTGTATACCTTTAAGACTTGTTTGATAACATTCTAAGATCAGCATAAACATTATACACAAAACAAACCATATGTATATAATTGCATACACTCCTGCATACATTAAAAGGAGAAAGAACATAATGATGTAACCTCTGTTGTTGAATAATACGCTCCAAATATAAAGAAAATAATATCTGCTGATAAAAATGATTGTACATATAAATATGTCTCTCCAATTATATTGATTTTTTTACATGACTGTTTCTAAAAATGAAGTAAGATTAAATAAATACGCCCTGTGATAAACATACCATGTAGCTTTAAGACTTGGCTTATAATAGTGAGTCCCAAAAACACAAAAGAATGAAGAGACCACCTCCAAGGATGGACTATTTGATGGTACAGTTAATCTGTTTATAGTTTATAACAATGTGAAATTGCTGATATGACTAAAATATGCAACTTTTTCTAGATTAGGATCAATTTGATTTCTTATATGGTGTAAAATTATAGATAGCTATCTGCCTATGAAGCAATTCAAGAAAGATAACCCTGAGGTCCAGAACAGTTACTGAACAAATCAGCTCTCTGGGTGAACATACTACTTGAACTCGTTAATCCTAGAAAAAGTCTACCATTCATTGAGAGGAATGCCCAATTTTAGAATCAGATGCCCACTGAAAGTTGTTCCACATCCCACCACCTGAGATATGCAAAGCCTGTAGGAATGTGATTCCGACAAAAACATTTATAAACCCCAATACTGATAACAAATATGAGATAAAAACTTTTATGAACTGCAGATCCAATATGGTAATTTATGTTGCAATGTGCAAATGCAATTTGATCTATGTGGGAGAGACCTCCAGAGAGCTAAGAACTAGAATCTTGGAACATATTGGCAACATTAAATGGAATAGGTCTGTACCAGTAGCCCAATACATGAATATAAATCATGCAAATGATAAATATGATATTCATTTTTTTGCAATTGAACAATTTAATTTAAAAGGGAGAAGAGGCAATATAAACAAAATCCTGCTACAAAAGGAGTGCCGATGGATACATGAACTACAGTCAGCTGCACCGAAACGGTTAAATGAAGCAATATATAAATGCTTCTTGGGATAAAAATGCTGTATACCTTTAAGACTTGACTGACAATATTTCAGATCATGATTTATATATGCATTATAAAAATGGAATTTAGCTATACTTGTAAATGGATTATGATTGTGTATATAACATTGTATCTCCAATAAATCCCAGCTTCTTACATGACCGTTTCTAATAAATGAAGATTAAACAAATATTTCCTGAGAAAAACATGTTGTATACCTTTAAGACTTGTTTGATAACATTCTAAGATCAGCATAAACATTATACACAAAACAAACCATATGTATATAATTGCATACACTCCTGCATACATTAAAAGGAGAAAGAACATAATGATGTAACCTCTGTTGTTGAATAATACGCTCCAAATATAAATAAAGAAAATAATATCTGCTGATAAAAATGATTGTACATATAAATATGTCTCTCCAATTATATTGATTTTTTTACATGACTGTTTCTAAAAATGAAGTAAGATTAAATAAATACGCCCTGTGATAAACATACCATGTAGCTTTAAGACTTGGCTTATAATATTCTAGACCATGATCAGTATATACACTATTTACAGTCATTAAGGATGCAATACCTAAAATGACATAAGCATTATACACATAATAATAACATAATGATACATCCTTTATTGTTGAAAAATATGCTTTGAATAGGAAGATAATATCTGTTGATAAAGAGTATTTAATCAATAATGACTTTGAGAATACAATAGGTAATTTGTATAATGTTCCACAACATAATCAAACAGATACCAGAGGACAAGATGAATATGTTCAAATAATATGAGCACTCTCTGCCGATATATTGCTCTATGTGGACGCCAGGCAGTAAACACTGCTGCCAATTAGACAAATCACTATGGCATATGCCTATAAAAGTAGTAGAGATGGCTGAGACCACCCCTAAGCCCTGACGAAGTCACGCACGAGTGACAAAACGCATTGGTGGACGGGGCTATGAGAGACGTGAATGTGGATATGATTGTACAAACTAGAACTTAAGACAGCTGAGAGCTTTTGATACATTGATATATTTGATACAGTAGCAATGTATAGCCTGTAAGCGTGATTATGTTAGTTGGAGACTGAACAGCCAATTAACCTGTATGATTATATAACCTTTAACTCTCTCCTCTACCCTCCTGCTCCACCCCCCTCATCTGTCTTTAGTGCTCAAGACCTGGCAGACTACTTTTAAACAAAACACGTTCTATCCGGAGCAACATCCCAACACCAACCTGCAATATTCCCTCAACAGGACCAGTTACTCCCTCTGCATCTTACATCCAGCCACTGAGAATGAAGTTTCCTCCTTACTATCTTCCTCACGCCTCACTACCTGCCCGCTCGACCCTATCCCTTCCCATCTAATACCCTCCCTATCTTCCACCCTCAATCCTGCTCTTACCCACATCTTCAACCTATATCTTTCTACTAGCTCATTCCCATCTTCTTTCGAACACGCAAAAGTCACTACCATACTCAAAAAACCCTCCCTTGACCCTAATTCTCCTGAAAGCTACCGCCCGATATCACTGCTCCCACTAACATCAAAACTCCTTGAAAAACTAGTTTACAATCGCCTAACCCACTTCCTGTCCGCCAACTCCTTGCTTGACCCCCTGCAATCTGGATTCTGCTCCAAACACTCAACTGAGACTGCCCTTACCAAGGTTACCAACGATCTTCAATACAAAAATAGAACAGGCAGCACCAGCATTAAATTTAAAAAAAAACCTCTTTATTTTCCTTGGAGGCTAAACATGTGTGACATAGAATGAACATCTGACGCGTTTCACGCCCCATAGTGGCGTTTCATCAGAGACAACAGGTGGTCGTCTTATACTGGGACATATTAATTGCATATTTAACCCCTTAATGTAAAAAACAAACAAACATTAAAAGTATATGTGATTAACATAAAATATGCTACAGTGTACATTAACCTATGTTCATTAAAGCTGAATCAAAATTGAAAGAACAATTATTAAATTTACATAAAAGGTTGTCTTGAAAATTAATCTCCTATCTTGCTGATATCAAGGTATTTTAATATTTCTTATAGCCTCTACAACAATAATGGGAAATCAGCCTTATTATGTTTGATAGACTATTAGGTATTATTCCCAATGTTAAAATACATACAGGGACATTTTTACAGTAGACTATTTGTTCCATATAAATTAACCCTAATAATCCCACTGCCTAAATATTTTGGTCAGGCTATTAGGAATTATTCCTGATACTGAAATGTATACAGGACATTTATAGCAATGGACTGTGTATTTTGTATAAATTAATCCTAATAGATTCTTCATGTATGAGAGAAGTAAGTAACACATCAAATAACTGCTCATCTGATGAAACGCCACTAGGGGGTGTGAAAAGCATCAGCCGTTCATTCTATGTCACACATGTTTAGCCTCCAAGGAAAATAAAGAGGTTTTTTTTTTAAATTTAATGCTGGTGCTGCCTGTTCTATTTTTGTATTGCTGATTGTGGCAATCGATTCATTGCCCATTTAGGCATTGCACCCAGTCACCGCATGCCCTACCTGCCCGATTTTGCCAAAACTACGGCGGCGTCTGTGACGTCATCACCCTGAGCATCACCCTGAGCCACAGTCCGGGCCGGCATGAGAGTTTGGAGCGGTCGCTTGCCTTGCACCTGTTACTAACGATCTTCTCTCTGCTAAAAATATTGGCCACTACTCCATACTCATCTTACTTGACCTCTCAGCTGCCTTCAACACAGTTGACCACCCCTCCTCCTACAGACCCTTAACTCTTTTGGCCTCTGTGACACTGCTCGTTCCTGTATTCAGTCTTATCTTTCTCACAGGTCTTTTTCTGTGTCATTTGCCTCCTCTCAAATGCCTCTGTCTGTTGGAGTACCTCAAGGATCTGTTCTGGGTCCCCTACTCTTCTCCATTTATACTTCTTCACTGGGTAAATTTATCAACAGTTATGGCTTCAAATATCTACCTCTCCACCCCTGCTCTCTCTTCCTCTGTCCTTTCTCATGTCAGCGACTGCTTATCTGCTATTTCTTCCTGGATGGCCTCTAACCACCTAAAGATTAACATGTCCAAGACTGAGCTCCTTCTTATCACTCCCTCAAGCTCTACTCCGACTTGCGACTTCTCTATCCCTGTTGACGGCATCACCTTTTCCCCATCGCCCCAAGTCCGCAGCCTCAGGGTTACACTTGACTCAAATCTATCCTTCACCCCCCATATCCAATCGCTTTCTACATCCTGCCGCAACCATCTACGCAACATTTCCAAGATTCGACCTTTTCTGTGCGCTAACACCACAAAGCAAATAATACACTCCCTTGTTATTTACCGACTTGACTACTGCAATAATCTACTTACTGGCCTTCCTCTTTCCCAACTCTCACCCCTTCAATCTATCCTAAATGCCTCTGCCAGGTTGATTCACCTTTCCCGTCATTCTGTATCTGCTGCGCCTCTCTTCGAGTCCCTTCATTGGCTCCCCATACACAGCAGAATAAAATTCAAAATTCTCACCCTTGAATACAAAGCACTCTCCAACACCGCTCCCCTCTACCTATCCTCTCTAATCAAAAAGTATACTCCAGCCTGCCCACAGTGATCTGTTCCTTGCATCTGCGACTATCACCTCCTCTCATGCTAGACTGCAAGACTTTTGTTGTGCAGCACCTACCCTCTGGAACACTCTCCCTCGTACAGTCAGGCTTTGCCCTAATCTTTCTTCCTTTAAATGGTCTCTGAAGACTCTGCATTACCATCTTTCTCAATCTTGCAATCCTCCCCTCCTGTTTTTCAACCTCCTACCCTTCTAGATTGTAAGTTCCCACGGGCATAGGGCCCTCAATTCCTCCTGTATGTGTTTGTAAATTCTGTCCTGTCTCTTAGTCTTAGAAGTTTTATATTATTGTTTTATTTAAATGAACTGTATCCATGGACAGCGCTGCGGAATATGATGGCACTTCATAAATAAAGTATAATAATAATAATAATAATAATATAACGCTAAGGGGGCTCTGTTGCTTAAATACATTATATGATACGCTCCACCAAAAATGAGTGTTTGTTTAGGTTCTAGACATTGATTGCTATGAATGTTTGTTAATAAGTGTTAGGGATACAGCTAGAAATCAGCTGACTGTGTTAAATCACAGCAATACGCAGGAAGGAGGTCACCTTTGAGCCCATAGAATGTGTGTGCTTATACACTGTATGCCTGTGTGTTCCCCTATATTGACATATAATTAATCCACAGTCTCTCATAGCTCATGCAGTCCTTTTTTAATGTAGCAGTTGGCTATTAGACTATCATATAGTGGAAGTGAATTTCTCCCTATTGTCTGGTAATACTAGCTGTCAGCTAGATAACGATTTTTGCGTTATGAGTGAAAAAGCAGCGTTATGGCTCTTTTTCGCTACTGCTGCTATTAAGAGTCTTGTAGGTATAGCTGTACCGCACACTTTTTTGGCCGTCACGCAACATAAGAACCACACTTTTTAAAAAGTTATTTTTCAATGGGACTTCCACAGCGCCGGTATTACAAGTTTGCCTGTCCGGCCAAAAAGTGAGCGGTACAGCCTATAACTACAAGATCCGTACCGTAAACTGAAAGTCAGTAGTTATGAGATTTACGCTACAAAGCTGTACCATAAAACTCATAACTAAAGTGTTACAAAGTACACTAACACCCATAAACTACCTATTAACCACTAAACCGAGGCCCACCCGCATCGCAAACACTAAAATAAAATTATTAACCCCTAATATGCCACTCCGGACATCGCCACCACTATAATAAACATATTAACCCCTAAACTGCCGCACTCCTGCATCGTAACAGCCCGCAATTTAGAAAGAAAAGTCAATTTGAAAAAGTTTTCAGGTAAGAAAAAAATGTATTCATATGCATTTCCCAAAATGAAACTGACAGTGTGTAAGAAGGAAATATACTGATTAACCTGAATCATGGCAAATATAAGTATAAAACATATATTTAGAACTTTACATATAAAGTGCCAAACCACAGCTGAGAGTGTCATAAATAAAATAAGACATACTTACCAAAAGACACTCATCTACATATAGTAGATAGCCAAACCAGTACTGAAACGAGAATCAGCAGAGGTAATGGTATATAAGAGTATATCGTAGATCTGAAAAGGGAGGTAGGAGATGAATCTCTATGACCGAAAACAGAGAACCTATGAAATAGATCCCCGATAGGATGACCATTGCATTCAATAAGCAATACTCCCTTCACATCCCTCTGTCATTCACTACACTCTGAGAGGAAACCGGGCTTCAGCATGCTGAGAAGCGCATATCAACGTAGAAATCTAGCACAAACTTACTTCACCACCTCCATAGGAGGCAAAGTTTGTAAAACTGAATTGTGGGTGTGGTGGGGGGTGTATTTATAGGCATTTTGAGGTTTGGGAAACTTTGCCCCTCCTGGTAGGATTGTATATCCCATACATCACTAGCTCATGGACTCTTGCCAATTACATGAAAGAAATATTGAATATATATATATATGCAATGGTAAATATTAAGCTATAAGGTTTGGGGAAAAATATCTAGCCCACTCTTAAAAAAAAAAAAAGATATATACTTAGAGGTTGACTCTGGTACATATTACAATTAATTAAAAATATTAAAAAAAACTAAAAAAAAGTCAAAAGTGCTAAGAACTATATATCAATACTATATATCAATAACAGGGCAAAGCCTTACACATTTATCTATACAGTATATAATCAGCAATAGCAAGCAATTAGCTAATAATTGTGCAAACAGATAATAGTGCACATCAATTCAAATAACTCCCATCAATTAAGGCTAGGTGTAAATATCAAGCTCTGCATTATATCATGCAAAGCATAGTCCCAAATCACCTGATTTAATATAAAAAAAATCCAAATGATGACTCCTATTTTATTTCTGGGTTGCACATAAGCCAGGGGTAGTTGTAAACTTATACTGTCCTGAAAAAGCGAAAAGTAAACATCCTTTAGGCTAAGGACATAACCATAAAACACAATACCATGTGCAGGAGCTCATTGGAGTGAAGCAGCTGGTGCAGTGCACAGACCAACTAATTGCAAACCAACCAATCGATAATGAGATTCGTTGACAACTATTTTCCTAATCGATTATTATAGATTATATTGATAAGTTTTTGCAGCTCTATATTAGTTTATCTCAGACTAGAGTCAGCAAGGAAGAGGGGTCTATATAATGAGTGTTTGAGTGCAAATACATTTATAAGCCAAAAATAAAAGGAAATGAAAAATGAGTATATCATAAGTTATCCAGCTTGACTTTGGACCAAAATGAATTAACTTTGTGCCATAAACTGTTATATTTTCTTTACAAAAAAAATAAAAATCTTTATACATGTGATAGCTCTAAATGGATGACCATACATGTTTTACATTTTCAGACTGGTAACGCAAATTCAGCTATACTTGGTGAACAATGATATCTGTGGTCTACAAAACACAATACAGTAAAGAACGTATGATTTGTTTTGAATTATTCATATTTTGCCTGTATATTCAAGACATTTTTTTTTACAACGTTTGCATTTTATACTACGTTATCAAACACATTAAATGTATAAAGAAACTTTTTGAAACATCTCTTCAATCAAAGGTGTTACGTTTTTGTATGTTAACTTTGAACATTTGCTATATCATTTGTGAGACTATATCCTTTTTTTAATAAAAGAATCTATTTTACATTTATTCTTACAAGCAAAATTGTATTCTTAGTATTCAGCAACAAATGCAATACATGTCAGAATGTTAAATAACAGATGTGTGAACATCAGGCTTCGGCAGAAGAGACTGTCTACACTCTATTACCAAGATTTCAAAATTTCGTTCTTTTTATAGGAAACGATTTTCATTTTACATTGACAATGAAGAACTTCAAATATTTTCGAAGGGAAAAAAAAATGTTTTAAAAAGGAAAAATATTGTATACACAGCTGATTTCAATATGCTATACTTCACTGGCTGCCCAATTGAGATTAAACATAGGGAATTGAATTAAAGGCATAAATGTTATTTCATATGAAGAATTATGCTTTGCTAATGCTGAATGGTACAATGCTGCACATTATTGTGGTGTAATTTTAATAGATTATAAAATACAGGTTTTTTTTCCCCATCAAATAGAACACAACTTTATATTTAACAGAAATATAAATTTAGAGCTATATTAGCTAATGATGGATTTGAGATTACAGCTGTAACAACTAATTGATATCATTAATAAACAGTTATGAAAATAATCGTTAATAATCGATTATTAAAATAGTTGTCAACTAATCTCATTTGATTAGTTCGATATTGTTATGTTTGTTATCTGTTTTCAGCAATGTTGCATGTTAAGTTGTCTATTAATAACAGTGATAAGGGTGACAGTTATTTTTATTTATTATTTAATTTAAGATGCTGCAACCAAAGCATAGTTTAATCAGTCACCCTTTTCATTTTGAGTATCCTGTGTTTAGTCGATAAAATGTCTAGTCCAGAGCTTTCCAAACTTTTCATGTTGGTGACACTTTTTAGACCTACATCATTTTGCGACACAGTAATTCAGTTGTACTAGCAAAAAGGAGGTTAAACTAACTTGTTTTAAGAGTTACGGACGCATACATAAATTATATAATATTAAACTGTATTTACAAGTAACAGTATGTAAGTATGTGCAAGAATTAAAAAAAAGTTTAACACCACCAATAGCTACTTACTATTTTAATGGGATGTATGAGGTTGATGGGATGAACACAGTTTCTGAATATTTGGTGGAATATTAGATAAAGACACTCACATTTCATCATCAAGCAATTTTAAGCTTCCACTTCCTATCCATATATCAATAGCAGGAGCAGCAATGCACTACTGGGAACTAGTTGCAAAAAAAAACCTACTTTGACTTCTGACTTCAGCTCAGCACTTAAGCTGCCGCCCTCAGAGCTTGGAGAGTCCGATTGACTACTGCCCGCGCTGCAAACACACTGCTGTCTCACTCACTAACTACACATGCCGTCACGAGCCGATTAAGGAGACTACACGTGCAGTCAGAAGCCAATGTGCCGCCAAAGCCATCAATTATGGGATTAGTTTCAGTTCCCACTGAGCTGCGCCAATAGGTTAAGATGATCTGTGACCCACTAGGTATCAATCACGTGTCAACCATGTGATATGCATAGCAGGTAGACGGAAAGTCAGAAACAAAAAAAAAAAATCGAAACAATTTGTGCTGATGCAGGGACACACCTACACACTGCTGCCGACACACTAATATGTCACAACATACAGTTTGGAAAGCACTGATCTAGTCGCCCTAGATGAACCCCTTTGCGAGGGTTAAACACATAGCATTAAAGCATCGCTAGTGTTAAAATGACATGCTCGAACAGAGTAAAATGTGTAACTACAATGGCCCTTTGATCACAGACATATGGGCTAAATTACAAGTGGAGAGCTATTTTAACATGCACCCGTAAAGTGGCTGGTTAAAGCTCCCGCGAGCTTGCAGGAGCAAATTGCCCTTAGAGCAATTAACCAGAGGTCTGACCTCTGGTTAATAAAAAAAAAAAATCCCCAAATTCCCCACAAATAAAGTTCCTTTCTTAAAATAAAAAATATGAGCATCTTTATTTAAAAAAAAAAAAAACATGGACAAAGCAGTGGTGAGGGGTGTTATAAAAAAAATGTCACTGTAAAGTGCCTTTACATAGATGTGAATGGGGCCTGTGTTTTCTGTAAATATATATGTTTATGCTTATATACACATATATTTATGTGTTAATATCTATACACATAAACACATAAACATGAATATATATGTATATATTCATACATATTTTTAATTTGCTGCCCAATTTTGTGGGACTTACCCCCTACGCTAGGTTCTTTGCCGTGTCTCACGACATGAGAAGGAGGTTCCCATTGGAGCCTATGGAAGCGCACTCTCGTGAGCGCAAAGCTTCCAGGCAATGTGAATACACGTAACATTTGCGTGTGATGGTATTACCAAGTAGAGCTCAATTTTGTGCTCCACTCATAATCTAGGCCAATATCATGGTAAAACTGCTTCTAAGTGCACTGAAATTCAGTGGTAAACAAATGATCATTTAAATCATTATAATTAGTCCTAGCTACTTTAGTTTATGATTTATGCTGTATTTATGCAAAAATAAGCTAAAGAACAGTGCCAGTATATATATTTTTTTTCCATAAAAGGTAGCAACCCTAGATCCAGAGAGATCCAGAGTAAGCAAATTGCACAGAGTGAGTGGCCCCATGAACCATAATCTCTATTACAGCATTTTGCTGAAAAATGCAATACCCTCTGGTATATGTCTAATTAGTTAGGGGTTTATCCTACAGCAAGATAATGACCCAAATCATAGCTCCAGGATATGTCAATAAAAATCACAGTAGAAGAAAAAAACAAGATATAGGTTTTAGATTATGGAATAGCCAACATAGTTTCCAGACTTAAGCCCCATCTTTAAAAGAAGGTTGAAAACAAAGCAACTTTTTGTTGCCAGCAAGCACAACACATGAACTTCTGCAACAGTATTGGGAAGAACTTTCAGAAGTATCTCAGTTCCATTGTAGAAAGAATGTCACAAGTGTGTTCTGCTGTTATTTATGCAAAAGGTGGCTATGCTGCGGAATCAAAAATTTAGATACAATTTAGTTGCAACATAATGATTCCATGATTTCTTTGTTTTTGTCTCCAATTGTTTATTTGTTCTATGCTTGAGACATTGAGCCATAAAACAAAAGTGAGAACATCCATACAGGCTGTACACTCACTACTTTACATTGTAACAAAGTGTAATTTCTTCAGTGTTGTCACATTAAAATATATTATAAAATATTTACACAAAAATGTGAGTGGTGTACTCACTATTGTGAGATACTGTGTGTGCATATATATATATATATATATATATATATATAGGTGGAGCTGTCCGCTTGTGTTGCAGCAAAGCCAAGCAAGCTGAAATTAATCAGTTTAACCAGACCTGAGCTATTGAGCAGATTTCAAAGGAACAAGATCTTCCTGTCTATAACTCAGTTATAGATTGGAATGCATAGAAAGAACTGTTTGCATTTCAAAGCTTTTAAAATAATATATTAGGTGTAACTTCTGACAATTTTGAGAGGGGCCTGGGACCTATCACCATCACTTCCCATTGACTTACATTATAAACTGGGTATCAATTTACAACGGTTTCGATTTACAACCATTCCTTCTGGAACCTAACCACGGCGTAAACTGAGGGCTACCTGTATGTATGTATGTATGTATATATATATATATATATATATATATATATACACACACACATATATAGAAGAATAAAATGAAAATGTATATTAGGAAGACCATTCAATTACACAAAAGTCATATGCAATATATTCATGGAACTACAGATTTTCATAAAGATTCATGTCTATATAAGTTTCAAAAATTAATATTTTCCTTTGCAATAAATTTAAATGAATGTGAATTTTATATATACACTGGTATATATATATATATATATATATATATATATATATATATATACACATACACACATACAAGTTTTTATATATATATATATATATATATATATATATATATATATATATATATATATATATATATATATATATATATATATTTATACATACCGTATATATACCTGTATATATAGTACATTAGATGTCTAGAATGGAGGGGAAAATTGCCTTACTGCCAGAGTGCACACCAGAAAACAAACAATGCTTGGCAAGGTGCATCTGGCAGAATGTACAGCAAACAGAGCACATGTTAACATTATTCTGAGGGTGCTTAGATTATAAAAAATTGTAGTTGTTTGGCAGTCAAAAAAGCCTGCAGATGACAGATGCTTGCATTTACATACCACCACAGGCCCACCACAGGCAATCTCAGCATTAATTAGCCACATTATTCTCACACATACAACATCCCACTTGCAAACAAACACAGAAATAGTGCCAGCACACCAGTTGACATCTGTAACATCTGGGAAATGCAGGAAATATCAGTTAATTTCAGAAAGGCTGAGAAGGGAGCAATTCCAATATTGATTTTCATTGCATTTTTATGTACTTACAGCTCTGGGTTAGGATATATTAACCATTTAATCCCCAGCAATTTGTCAGATCTTTGTGCTGTAGCATTTTACTTTACATTTATTTAACCATTATGATAAAAAGCAATTTTATATTAGAAATGAATTATATATAGTCTTTATATATTCTTCATTATTTTAGCTAATCTCTGCTAAAAGTGTTATATTTATTGTAATAAATACTGATCAAATAATTGTACCTTATGCATAATGTTCTGTTATTCACAAGTAATATTCAATTAATCAAAGTTAAACTAATGACATCAAAACTAGTTATTCTAAGGTGCCTCTATAAATTAACTTGTTATATAATAAACTGTTAACCCCTTAAGGACCAGGCATTTCAAACTAAAAAAATATCTCAAAACACCAGAGCATTTTTAGCATTTGCTATCACTTCATTTAAACAGAAAAAGATTCTGTTTTTTTATTTACCTGTCAAAACTATATATAATTTTTTTAGTAGACAACCCAAGGTATTGATCTAGGCCTATTTTGGTATATTTCATGCCACCATTTTGCTGCAAAATACGATCATATTAACTTTGGGGTACTGAAATTATTTACATACCGTTTGTGCAATCATGACAAAAATGATTTTAAAAGCTTCTCTGGGATCCCCTTTGTTCCGAAATAGCAGACATGCATGGCTTTACCATTAGCTTTTGGCAATTAGATGGCCGCTAATTGCAGCTGTTCACCACACTTCTAAAATTATTGGCAGTTAAGGGGTTAATCAGGCAGTTCTTGGCAGTTAAGGGGTTAATCATTATCTTGTAAGGTTAAGTTTAGCTTAAGTGTAAAGATTACCCTCCCACCTGATCCATCTCACGCCCTGATCCCTACCTGATCCCTCTCAACCAGCTCTCACCCCCACTGGTCACCACCATATTAGGTACTGGCAGACAGTCTGCCAATGTGAAGTTTTAGTCCTTTTTTAATTTAGTGTAGGATTACCACCCTTACCTTCCCATCTCCCTGATCCCTACCAAACAGTTTTCTAACCCTCCCCCCTCTAACTAGTGTTTGCCATCTTAGGTACTGGCAGCTGTTTGTCAGTACCAAGTTTACATACATTTTGTGTTTGTTTGTTTTTTTAAATACTCATTTTTATGTAGTGTAGTGGCCCTCCTCACCCTCCCCACCTCTCCCTTTCAAGCAAACCTTTACTAGGACTTTTCTCTCCCCTCTTATTACATTTTTTCCCTCTCTTAGGGTTTTGTTTCTGCAGTGTAGCAGCCCCACCCTTTTCCGCCTATTCCAGCCTGTTTCCACACCCTCCAGCCCATTCCCGTCCCCCTTCAGCAATGGGCTGACCACCTGCCTCCCTCCTGACCCTCCCACACCACCAACGATCGGCACCATCACTACCCAATGTAGAGAGGGACACATAGTTAGCAAGATCACAGCAGAAAGAAGCCCAGGACAGCAGGACCTATTTTTGGTTCAGCACCCTGGGTAGTGCTTGCTAAATGGTGGCTAGATTTAGCCACCAATCAGCAAGTGCTACCCATCTGCTGGACCAAAGATGGTCCGGCTTGTAAGCTTATATTCCTGCTTTTTCAAATAAAGATACCAAGAGAACGAAAAAAAATGATAATAGGAGTAAATTAGAAAGTTGCTTAAAATTGCATGCTCTATCTGAATCAGGAAAGAAAAAAATTTGGGTTTAGTATCCCTTTAATTGTAAAGCATACCTAGGTAGGGTCAGGAGCATCACTACTGGGAGCTAGCTGCTGAATGGTGGCTGACATTGATATTGGCTCACCCAATTAGCTCCCAGTAATTCATTGCTGCTTCTTCAACAAAGGATACATGTGGTAATTGAAACAACTTTCCAATTTACTTCTAACTGTTTGCACAGTTTAAATCATGAAAGAAAACTGTTGGGTTTGTGTCTCTTTAAATCAATGAATGGTAAATTATGCAATTCATTTCTGCTTTGTAAGTAACATTTTTACAACACAGAAAAGGTTATAGTAATGCAAAGTATTACAAAGCCCCCAATAAACCACTGAATAATGCCACCCAGTATACTGTATTTATCATAACTAATAAGAGAATAACAGTTTTATATAGTTATGTTACTGACAGATTACAAAACAGCAATTCATACAGTAAAAGCTATCTATATAATGCAAAACAACACAAAACCTATTCAGTCTACACATTAACCTTTTGTATTTATTTTGTTAATGGAATCATATCAAAATCAATAAACTGCAAGACACAGCAAGAAAGTATAAAGATATGCACAAAATCAGGACAAAATATTGCTACATAATCTATTTTCTCATTGTTCTTTAGTAAAGAATAGTTGGCCACTGAATGCGCCTTTAAATGACTTCAATAGGTAGTGCTGCATAGCTACCTAAAACATTAACATACAGATTACAAGATGTACTTCTAAGCAGACTTGTGAAGTGGCTTTTGTCAGCAATTATTTTTGAATGTATTCAATGTAGTAAATAGCATATACTGCATCTTCCATAACACAGAAAGCATACATTAACGTAATAACTAGACAAAATCCTTTAAAGTCATTTTCCTACTCACTGAATTTTTTATGCTTTTTTGATCTTAATAGGAAAACAAAGCAGACACTAACATCATCATTCTGAAATGCTTTACAAAGGTGTTCAGGTATAACAAAACAGCAACTTGAAAGGACTTTTCAATTTGTTCCAGAAAAAAAATATATATATATTCAGTGCTTTGTAATGAAAATAGATGACTCTGATTTCCAGCAAAGATGCTGTTGTACTGTTTCAGCAGAACAAATGCAAAGGATTCCTCGTAGGTTATTAAAAACTCAGACATGGAAGACTTGGGATAATATGGAAAGAAACCTCTGTGTATATACAGCGTTTTTAGAAGGTTGTGAAAAATAATTTTACATAGTAACAAATTAAATTGTTTTGTAAATATATCGCTTGCAGAATGATAATACTAAAAAACAAATGTGTACATAAAAATACATATAAATATTGATTAACAGGAACTTTAAAAAAAAATAATCATTAAAAGCTATAAAAAAAAGATATGCTAATTTGTGAGAAATCAATCCCTTAAAAATAGTTATTAAATAAATGAGCTTACAAAATAAAGAAAAAAATTATATACCTCAGCTGCCTGTAGATAGGACACAACTGCAATGTCACTAGCTAATCAGCTCACGATAGGTATAAAAGTAAATTTATGCTTAACTGATAAATTGATTTCTTCTATGATATGACGAGTCCATGGATTCATCCTTTACTTGTGGGATATTATCCTCCTGCTAACAGGAAATGGCAAAGAGCACCACAGCAGAGCTGTCTATATAGCTCCTCCCTTGACTCCACCCCCCAGTCATTCGACCGAAGGTACAGGAAGAAAAAGGAGAAACTAAAAGTTGCAGAGGTGACTGAAGTTTTAAATCAAAAAAATATAATCTGTCTTAAATTGACAGGGCGGGCCGTGGACTCGTATCATAGAAGAAATCAATTTATCAGGTAAGCATAAATTTACTTTTCTTCTATAAGATACGACGGGTCCACGGATTCATCCTTTACTTGTGGGATACAATACCAAAGCTACAGGACACGGATGAATGGGAGGGACAAGACAGATGCCTAAACAGAAGACACCACTGCTTGAAGAACTTTCTCCCAAAAATAGCCTCCTAAGAAGCAAAATTATCAAATTTGTAAAATTTAGAAAAGGTATGAAGTGAAGACCAAGTCACAGCCTTACAAATCTGTTCAACAGAAGCATCATTTTTAAAAGCCCATGTGGAAGCCACCACTCTAGTAGAGTGAGCTGTAATTATTTCAGGAGGCTGCTGTCCAGCAATCTTGTATGCCAAACAAATGATGCTTTTCAGCCAAAAAGAAAGAGAGGTAGCAGTAGCTTTTTAACCTCTACGTTTTCCAGAATAGACAACAAACAGAGAAGATGTTTGACGGAAATCTTTGGTCCCTTGCAAGTAAAACTTCAAAGCACGAACCACGTCCAAGTTGTGCAACTTAGAGGAAGGATTAGGACACAGGGAAGGAACAACAATTTCCTGATTAATATTCTTATTAGTAACAACCTTAGGAAGGAATCCAGGTTTGGTACGCAAAACCACCTTATCAGAATGGAAAACAAGATAAGGCGAGTCGCATTGCAATGCAGATAGTTCAGAAACTCTTCGAGCCGAAGAGATAGCAACTAAAAACAGAACTTTCCAAGATAGAAGCTTAATATATATGGAATGCATAGGTTCAAACGTAACCCCTTGAAGAACTTTAAGAACTAAATTCAAAATCCATGGCGGAGCAACAGGTTTAAACACAGGCTTGATTCTAACTAAAGCCTGACAGAACGACTGAACGTCTGGAACATCTGCCAGACGCTTGTGCAGTAAAATTGATAAAGCAGATATCTATCCCTTTTGGGAACTAGCTGATAGCCCCTTCTCCAATCCTTCTTGGAGAAAGGACAAAATCCTAGAAATCCTGATCTTACTCCATGAGTAGCCTTTGGATTCGCACCAATAAAGATATTTACGCCATATCTTATGATAAATTTTCCTAGTGACAGGCTTTCGAGCTTTCAAGCCTGAATCAAGGTATCTATGACCGACTTGGATAAAATCAAGCATTCAATCTCCAGGAAATCAGCCACAGAGAAACTAGATTTGGATGCTGGAACGGACCTTGAATGAGAAGGATCTGTCTCAGTGGCAGTGTCCACGGAGGTAGAGATGACATGTCCACCAGGTCTGCATACCAAGTCCTGTGTGGCCACGCAGGTGCTATCAAAATCACTGAAGCTCTCTCCTGTTTGATTCTGGCAATCAGACGAGGAAGGAGAGGAAATGGTGGAAACACATAAGCCAGGTTGAACGACCAAGGTAATGCTAGAGCATCTATCAGTACTGCTTGAAGATCCCTTGATCTGGACCCGTAACAAGGAAGTTTGGCATTCTGATGAGATGCCATCAGATCCAATTCTGGTGTGCCCCATTGACGAATCAATTGTGCAAACACCTCGGGATGGAGTTCCCACTCCCCCGGATGAAAAGTCTGACGACTTAGAAAATCCGCTTCCCAGTTCTCCACTCCTGGGATATAGATTGCAGATAGATAGCAAGAGTGAGTCTCTGCCCATCAAATTATTTTGGAAACTTCTATCATCACTATAGAACTCTTTGTTCCCCCCTGATGATTGATATATGCTACAATCGTGATATTGTCCGACTGGAATCTTATGAATCTGGCCGAAGCCAGCTGAGGCCATGCCTGAAGTACATTGAATATCGCTCTCAGTTCTAGAATATTTATCAGGAGGAGAGCCTCCTCCTGAGTCCAAACACCCTGTGCTTTCAGGGAATTCCAGACTGCACCCCAGCCCAATAGGCTGGCGTCCGTCGTCACTATTACCCATTCTGGCCTGCGGAAACACATTCCCTGGGACATATGATCCTGTGACAACCACCAAAGAAGAGAGTCTCTGGTCTCTTGATCCAGATTTATCTGAGGAGATAAATTTGCATAATCCCTATTCCACTGTTTGAGCATGCATAGTTGCAGTGGTCTGAGATGCAAGCGAGCAAACGGAACTATGTCCATTGCCGCTACCATTAGTCCAATTACCTCCATACACTGAGCCACTGACAGCCGAAGAATGGAACGAAGAGCTCGGCAGGTGGTTAAAATCTTTGATTTACTGTCCTCCGTCAGAAAAAGTTTCATGTTTACCGAATCTATCAGAGTTCCCAGGAATGGAACTCTTGTGAGGTGGATAAGTGAACTCTTTTTTACGTTCACCTTCCACCCGTGAGATCTGAGAAAGGCCAACACGATGTCCATGTGGGATTTGGCTAGTTGGTAAGTTGACGCCTGAATTAAGATATCGTCCAGATAAGGCGCCACTGCTATGCCCCGCGGCCTTAGAACCGCCAGAAGGGACCCTAGCACTTTTGTGAAAATTCTGGGTGCTGTGGCCAACCTGAAGGGAAGAGCCACAAACTGGTAATGCTTGTCCAGGAAGGCAAACCTGAGGAACTGGTGATTATCTTTGTGGATAGGAATGTGAAGATACGCATCCTTTAAATCCACGGTGGTCATATATTGACCCTTCTGGATCATTGGTAAAATAGTCCGAATGGTCTCCATCTTGAAGGATGGGACTCTGAGGAGTTTGTTTAGGATCTTGAGATCTAAAATTGGTCTGAAGGTTCCCTCTTTTTTGGGAACCACAAACAGATTGGAGTAAAACTCCTGCCCCTGTTCTGCTTTTGGAACTGGGCAGATTACTCCCATAGTATATAGGTCTTCTACACAGCGTAAGAATGCTTCTCTTTTTGTCTGGTTTACAGACAATCGAGAAAGATGAAATCACCCCCTTGGAGGAGAAACTTTGAAGTCTAGAAGATACCCCTGGGTCACGATTTCTAAAGCCCAGGAGTCCTGAACGCCTCTTGGCCAAGCCTGAGCAAAGAGAGAAAGTCTGCCCCCTACTAGATCCGTTCCCGGATCGGGGGCTGCCCCTTCATGCTGTCTTGGTGGCAGCAGCGGGCTTCTTATCCTGTTTACCCTTATTCCAAGTCTGGTTAGGTCTCCAGATGACTTGGATTGAACAAAATTCCCCTCCTGCTTTGCAGCAGGGGAGGAGGTAGAGGGAACACCTTTGAAGTTTCGTAAGGAACGAAAATTATTTTGTTTGGTCCTCATCGTATTTGTCTTATCCTGAGGAAGGGCATGGCCTTTTCTTCCAGTGATGTCTGAAATGATCTCTTTCAGTTCAGGCCCGAATAGGGTCTTACCCTTAAAAGGAATGGCTAAAAGTTTAGATTTTGATGACACGTCAGTAGACCAGGACTTAAGCCATAACGCTTTATGCGCTAAAATGGCAAAATCTGAATTCTTTGCCGCTAATTTAGCCAGTTGAAAAGTGGCATCTGTAATGAAAGAATTAGCTATCTTGAGAGCCCTAATTCTATCCAGAATATCATCTAATGGGGTCTCAACCTTAAGAGCCTCGAACCAAAAAGCAGCTGCAGTAGTTACAGGAACAATGCACGCTATAGGTTGCAGAAAAAAAACCCTGATGAATAAATATTTTCTTTAGAAGACCCTCTAATTTTTTATCCATAGGATCTTTGAAAGCACAACTGTGCTCAATAGGTATAGTTGTACGCTTAGCCAGGGTAGAGATAGCTCCCTCCACCTTAGGGACCGTCTGCCACGAATCATGAATGGTGTCTGATATGGGAAACATCTTCTTAAAAGTAGGAGGGGGAGAGAACGGAATACCTGGTCTATCCCACTCCTTAGTAACAATGTCCAAAATCCTCTTAGGGACCGGAAAAACATTTGTGTAAGCAGGAACCTCTAGATATCTATCCATTTTACACAATTTCTCTGGTGGAATTACAATAGGGTCACAATCATCCAGATTCGCTAAAACCTCCCTGAGCAACAAACGGAGGTGTTCTAGCTTAAATTTAAAAGCCGTCATATCTCAGTCTCTTTGGAGGAACATCTTTCCTGAATCAGAAAGCTCTCCCTCAGACAGCAATTCCCTCACCCCCAACTCAGAACATTGTGAGGGTACATCGGAGATGGCTAATAAAGCATCAGAGGGCTCAGCATTTACTCTCACACCGGACCTACTGCGCTTCCCCTGCAAACCAGGCAGTTTAGATAAAACTTCAGTGAGGGTAGTAGACATAACTGCGGCCATATCTTGCAGGGTGAAAGAATTAGGCACACTAGTACTTGGCATTGCTTGTGCGGGCGTTAATGGGTGTGACACTTGGGGAGAATTAGATGGCATAACCTGATTCTCTTCTGACTGAGAATCATCCTGCGACATACTTTTATCAGCTAAAATATGTTCTTTGCAATTTATTGCCCTTTCAGTGCATGAGGGGCACATTTTAAGTGGGGGTTCCACAATGGCTTCTAAACACATTGAACATTGGCTTTCCTAAATGTCAGACATGTTAAACAGGCTACAGGGAGTGCAGAATTATTAGGCAAATGAGTATTTTGACCACATCATCCTCTTTATGCATGTTGTCTTACTCCAAGCTGTATAGGCTCGAAAGCCTACTACCAATTAAGCATATTAGGTGATGTGCATCTCTGTAATGAGAAGGGGTGTGGTCTAATGACATCAACACCCTATATCAGGTGTGCATAATTATTAGGCAACTTCCTTTCCTTTGGCAAAATGGGTCAAAAGAAGGACTTGACAGGCTCAGAAAAGTCAAAAATAGTGAGATATCTTGCAGAGGGATGCAGCACTCTTAAAATTGCAAAGCTTCTGAAGCGTGATCATCGAACAATCAAGCGTTTCATTCAAAATAGTCAACAGGGTCGCAAGAAGCGTGTGGAAAAACCAAGGCGCAAAATAACTGCCCATGAACTGAGAAAAGTCAAGCGTGCAGCTGCCAAGATGCCACTTGCCACCAGTTTGGCCATATTTCAGAGCTGCAACATCACTGGAGTGCCCAAAAGCATAAGGTGTGCAATACTCAGAGACATGGCCAAGGTAAGAAAGGCTGAAAGACGACCACCACTGAACAAGACACACAAGCTGAAACGTCAAGACTGGGCCAAGAAATATCTCAAGACTGATTTTTCTAAGGTTTTATGGACTGATGAAATGAGAGTGAGTCTTGATGGGCCAGATGGATGGGCCCGTGGCTGGATTGGTAAAGGGCAGAGAGCTCCAGTCCGACTCAGACGCCAGCAAGGTGGAGGTGGAGTACTGGTTTGGGCTGGTATCATCAAAGATGAGCTTGTGGGGCCTTTTCGGGTTGAGAATGGAGTCAAGCTCAACTCCCAGTCCTACTGCCAGTTTCTGGAAGACACCTTCTTCAAGCAGTGGTACAGGAAGAAGTCTGCATCCTTCAAGAAAAACATGATTTTCATGCAGGACAATTCTCCATCACACGCGTCCAAGTACTCCACAGCGTGGCTGGCAAGAAAGGGTATAAAAGAAGAAAATCTAATGACATGGCCTCCTTGTTCACCTGATCTGAACCCCATTGAGAACCTGTGGTCCATCATCAAATGTGAGATTTACAAGGAGGGAAAACAGTACACCTCTCTGAACAGTGTCTGGGAGGCTGTGGTTGCTGCTGCACGCAATGTTGATGGTGAACAGATCAAAACACTGAGAGAATCCATGGATGGCAGGCTTTTGAGTGTCCTTGCAAAGAAAGGTGTCTATATTGGTTACTGATTTGTTTTAGTTTTGTTTTTGAATGTCAGAAATGTATATTTGTGAATGTTGAGATGTTATATTGGTTTCACTGGTAAAAATAAATAATTGAAATGGGTATATATTTGTTTTTTGTTAAGTTGCCTAATAATTATGCACAGTAATAGTCACCTGCACACACAGATATCCCCCTAAAATAGCTATAACTAAAAACAAACTAAAAACTGCTTCCAAAACTATTCAGCTTTGATATTAATGAGTTTTTTGGGTTCATTGAGAACATAGTTGTTGTTCAATAATAAAATTAATCCTCAAAAATACAACTTGCCTAATAATTCTGCACTCCCTGTATTAATGACCACAAACAGGCTTGAAAACACTTTATTTAGTGAAAAAATAATCTTAAAAAATGGTACTGCGCCTTTAAGAGGAAAAAAGCATACACGTTTTGCAAAACTGCTTGAAAACAATCAAATCGCATTAATTTTGTGATATAAGCAAAATATGCAGCTAAGTTTGCCCCACAAGTAAAGGAACACTTAACCCTTAGTGGAAAAAACGGATAATTAATAAACGTTTAAATCCGGAAAAAACACCCCCTGCACCTCAGGGATCTGGAAAATAGGGTTAAAGCTTCGATTTGGCCCAATACTCTCACAAGGGCCCACCGGAGTTGGAGCTTGCTGCTTGCCTGTCAAATACAACTGCGCAACTGAGGCGCGAAAATAGGCACCACCCATCTCACTCAATGTCTCTCAGCCCAAATGTACCGCACCAGAGCAGTCTCAAACTAGCCATGTGGGTTCCTAAACCCAAAAAGAAGCCAAGTGTACCCTCTCATTTAAGCATAAAAAACGTTTCTTCCAAAAACGTTATCAGCACTCCCAGTTAAATAAACGTTTGCCCACAAACATTCAAACTCAGTGTCAACCATTTTTTCTTATCCCCTATTATGCAAGCTTAGTAATACCCCTCTATTCTTTTAGGATTACTGCTTACCCTTTCCATCATGGGATACTGTCAGCCAATTCTGAAATACCACAGTCTCTCCAGAAAAAAATGACTGCTTATAGCATGAAAAACGTTTCTCACACTTAAGTTTTTAAGTACTCCTCAGCCATTCTGTGGGAACTGCTCTGGATCTTAGTGACAAATGCTAAGATCATCAGCCTCCAGACAGAAGTATTCATCCATCTGCTGCCTGAGAGAAAATAGTACACACTGGTACCATTTAAAATAAAAAACTCTTGCTTGAAGAAAATAAAAACTAACATTTTATCACCTCTTTCACTTTACCCTTCCTAGTACTTGGAGTAGGCAAAGAGAATGACTGGGGGGGGGGTGGAGTCAAGGGAGGAGCTATATTGACAGCTCTGCTGTGGTGCTCTTTGCCACTTCCTGTTAGCAGGAGGATAATATCCCACAAGTAAAGGATGAATCCGTGGACTCGTCGTATCTTATAGAAGAAAACTAATGCGTAGGCTTTCCAGCAAATCTTTTGATATGGGAGAACTGTATTGGCAAGGGGAAAGCTTTTCTCATATTTAATAAATATTTTAGGGTATGTCTCTATTTTCCAAGTTGTCTCTAACTTTAGGGTATGTCTCTAACTTCCAAGTTGGATATTGTCATCCTCTAAGAAGTGTGACTATTGTATGTGTTATAATTCTTAATTTAATTAAAAAAAAATACACTAAAGGGTTTTAATTGGCTGCAAATATTTCTTAGCAGAATGACAGTACTTGATTGTAATAGACAAATGAATATAAAATATAAATTATGCTTACCTGATAATTTCATTTCCATCGTGGGGAGGAGAATCCATGGCTTCATTCATTACTTGTGGGAAATAAGAACCTGGCCACCAGGAGAAGGCAAAGACACCCCAGCCAAAGGCTTAAATACCTGCCCCACTTCCCTCATCCCCCAATCATTCTGCCAAAAGAACAAGGAACAGTAGGAAAAATTTCAGGGTATAAATGGTACCAGAAGAACAAACAAAATTTAGGAGCAACGGGCGGGAGCCGTGAACTCTCCTCCCCACGATGGAAATTAAATCATCGGGTAAGCATAAATTATAATTTTCCATCTAAAGGGGAGGAGAGTCCACGGCTTCATTCATTACTTTTGGGAACAAATACCCAAGCTCTAGAGGACACTGAATGAAAACGGGAGGGCAAAAAGGCAGACCCTAATCTGAGGGCACCACAGCCTGTAAAATCTTTCTCCCAAAAACGGCTTCCACCGAAGCAAAAACATCAAATTTGCAAAATTTTTTAAAGGTATGTAAGGAGTACCAGGTAGCCGCCTTACAAATCTGCTCCATAGAGGCCTCATTCTTCAAGGCCCAAGAAGAAGCCACAGCTCTAGTAGAGTGAGCCATGATCCTCTGAGGAGGCTTATGCCCGCTGTCTTGTAGGCTAAGCAAATCATGGTCCTCAACCAAAAGGACAAAGAAGTTGCAGAGGCCCTTTTCTGCCCTTTGCGCTTCCCTGAATACACCACAAAAAGAGATGTAGTCTGTCTTAAATCCTTCGTAGCCTGAAGATAGAACTTCAAAGCTCGAACCACATCCAAATTATGAAGTAACCTCTCCTTAGGAGAAGAGGGGTTAGGACACAAGGAAGGAACAAAAATTTCCTGATTGATGTTACGGTTAGACATAACCCTGGGAAAAAAAAAAAAAAACAGTGCGAAGAACAGCCTTATCAGCATGAAAAACCAGATAAGGAGGTTCACATTGCAAGGCCGCCAACTTAGATACTCTGCGTCCCGATGCAATAGCCAACAGAAAAAGAACCTTCCACAAAAGAATCTTAATGTCCACAGAGTGCCTATGTTCAAATGGAACCCTCTGCAACACCTTCAGAATCAAGTTCAAGCTCCAAGAAGGAGCGGACTGTCTAAAAACAGGCCTGATTCTAGACAAAGCCTGAACAAAAGACTGAATATCAGGAAGCTCAGCGAGCCTCTTGTGTGAAAGAACAGATAATGCCGAAATCTGTCCCTTCAAGGAACTGGCGGCAAGTCCCTTCTCCAGTGCATCCTGGAGAAAGGACAAAATCCTGGATACCTTAACCTTGTGCCAAGGATATCCATGTTTTTCACACCAGGACAAGCAAGTCCTCCTCACCTTATAATAGATGCGATGAGTGACCGGCTTCCTGCCATGAATTAGAGTATCAATTACTCTCTCAGAAAACCCTCTCTTGGCCAAGACTAAGCGTTCAATCTCCACGTAGTCAGCCTCAGAGAATCTAGATTTTGATGTTGAAAAGGACCCTGTACCAACAGATCTCTGTGACAGGGTAACCTCCATGGCGGAGACAATGACATCCTCAACAGATCCGCAAACCACGTCCTCTGTGGCCACAACGGAGCAATCAGAATAGCTAAAGGTTGCTCCTACTTGATGAGGGCCACTACACGAGGTAAAAGTGGCAACAGTGGAAAAATGTAAACTAGGTTAAACCCCCAAGGTAGCACCAAGGCATCTATGAGCTCTGTCTGGGGATCCCTGGACCGTGACCCATATCTGGGTAGCTTTCAATTAAGTCTGGATGCCATGAGATCTATCTCTGGAGTCCCCCATTCGTGACAAATCTCCGCAAACACCTTGGGGTGGAGAGACCATTCCCCCTGATAAAAGGATTGCTTTCAGAGCATTGTAGATTGCTCGAAGTTCTAGGATATTGATTGGGAGGAGAGACTCCTCTCAAGACCATTTTCCCTGTGCCATCCAGGTACCCCAAACAGCTCCCCATCCTGCCAGACTCGTGTCTGTGGTCACAATCTCCCAGGACGGTCTCAGCAAAGAAGTCCCCTGGGACAGTTGTCCATGACGGATCAACTAAGAGAGGGAGTCCCTCGTCCGATCGTCCAGAGAAATCTGTTGGGATAGGTCTGTATGATCGCCATTCCACTGTCTCAACATGCACAACTGAAGAGGTCTGAGATGGAATGACATTGATGCTGGATACCATGAGCCCAATCACCTCACCTCCCTACTCTGCGCCACAGAGGGACTGGAGTAGGACTGAAGGGCAAGACAGGTGGACACAATCTTCCTGCATCACTGATCTGTGAGAAATAGCCTCATGGATTTAGAATCTATTATCGTTCCCAGGAACTCCACCCTGTTGCTGGGATTTAGGGAGCTCTTTCCTGAGTTTATCTTCCAACCATGAGATCGGAGCAAAAGAAGAAGGGCTCTCGAGTGATCCTCTGCGAGACTTAACCAACGGCGCCTGGATTAGGATATTGTCCAGGTAGGGGGCCACATCAATTCCTCTGGATCTAGCTACTGCAAGCAGCGCCCCCAGAACCTTTGTGAAGACTCTCGGGGCCGTTGCCAGACCAAAGGGAAGGGCAACAAACTGAAATGTTGGTCAAGAAAGGCAAATCTCAGGAACCTGAAGTGATCCCTGTGGATTGGCACATGAAGGTAGGCATCCTTCAAGTCTATTGTCATCATGAACTGACCCTCTTAAACTAGGGGCAGAATAGATCTGATCATTTCCATTTGGAACGATGGAACAGACAGAAACTTGTTTAAACATTTTAGGTCTAGAATCGGGCGGAACGTGCCCTCCTTCTTTGGGACCACGAAAAGGTTTGAAAAGTAACCTAGACCCCTTTCTGCTCGGGGTACTGGTACAATAACTCTGACAGAAGAGAGATCCCTCACACATTCTAGAAAGGCTTCTCTCTTTTCTGGTCTGGAAGACAGATTTGACAGGAGGAATCTGCCCCTGGGCAGATGAGTTCTGGACCCTATACTGTATCCTTGGGTGACAACCTCCAGAACCCAAGGGTCCTGAACATCCTGCAACCAGGCATCTGAGAAGAGAGATAATCTGCTCCCTACTTGGTCTGGGGACTGGTTGGGGGCCGCCCCTTCATGGCGACTTCGTTTTGGCAGGCTTCTTGTTCTGCTTGGACTTGTTCCAAGACTGAGCTGGCTTCAAAGCACCGTTGGACTGATCCGCTTTCATGACGGATTGCTGGCATTGGGCCTTGTCCGCATGAAAGAGACGAAAAGTAGATCCCTTAGGCTTAACCTTGTTATACCTGCAGTAGGAAAGCACCCTTGCCTCCTGTCACCGTAGATATGATCGAGTCCAATCCTGGACCGAACAGGATCTTTCCCTGAAAATAGTCTGGCCTTCATGTCCCCAGGCCACGACTTTAGCCACAGAGCCCTGCGGGCTAGTACAGAAAACCCTGAAACCTTAGCATTCATGCAAATTTGCATATTGGCATCACAAATAAAAGAATTAGCTACCCTCAAGGCCTTAATTCTTTCTTGTATTTTGTTGAGGGGAGTCTCCCTCTCGACCATATCAGACAGAGATTTGCACTAATATGTTGCAGCTCCGGAAACCGCCTCTGCCGTAAATGCCGGCTGAAAAACAAACCCTGTGTGTTGAAACATCTTCCTTAACATGTTCTCTAACTTTTTATCCATGGGCTCTTTGACTCACGAACTATCCTCAAGAGGAATCGGCGGCCGCTTTGTGAGTGTATCATACACTTTATCAAGCTTAGGAATCGAATGTTCCTACGGTAGTTTCGGTTCTGGGACCTCGAGAGTAGCAAGCACCTGCCTCAGCAAAAAGCACAAATTTTCCATCCTAAACCTAAAGTCAGGCTCCTCTACAGACAGAGCTTTAGATGACATGGATTCCGACCCAGAAGGAACATTCTCCAAAGAGTCAGAGTCGTTCTCATCAGCGGATAAACTTTCCGAGATATCCATAGGAGTATATGACTCCTGGGCCGGATTGCCATATTTTACCCTATGCTTGCGCTTAGCAGAACATGGTAAGGCACTAATCACCTTAGAGACTGATATTTGCAGATGATCCGCAAAGTCTGATGGCCAACAGATTTCCCCCGAAGGAGAAATAAGATGCCCTGGGGCGCTGCATGTGTACTCGGAGATGAATGTAGGCATGGGACAGGAAGCCCTCAGAGGTGGACGGCTCAGTAGTACTAGACATTCTCTTCTTTTGAGAAGTTGAGACCTTATCAAGGTGAGGAAAACATAGTTGAGCAGGCGGATCTACCAGTACCTCCTCACAATAAACACAGGTACTAGACTTAGTTAGAGAGGAGTACCCTCTAAAACGTCAGAGTCCTCCATAGCTTGCAGCTTTTATTATGGACTAGTTATAAAATATAAACAATGGCACCTTTATAACCTCCAATAGCCGGGGCACTCACCACCTCCTAGGACACGGACCACAGAAACCGTTACGTCTCCTGCACCGACAGTCAAGCAAGGAAGTAGATTAGGCCACACCCAGTCAGAAGGAACACCTTGCAGGACAGCCCCTGCACTAGGTAGAAAGCGCACCAAAACAACCACACAAATACTCCCGGAAGGAAACTAAAGTTTACCCATTGCCAGAGCCTCATCTCACACATATTGCAGCAATGACACAATAAACAATATTATGTATAAACCCCCCCTGTTCAATAATCCCCTTACTAGGGATATTATCCCTTGATTCTATAAAGATAACAGGCATCACACTGTGACCCTGTCTTCTGCGTTCTCATTATGTGTATACAAATGAAACAATCTTACCAGAATCTACACCGTGGAACAGGAACACGGCCTCTCAAGTGTGACAGTGTAGTAACATCGCTCCTGACATGGACTTGAGTGTAGGAAGCAAGCAGCGAAACTCATCAATGCTGATTACTTATGGAGCTGTTAAAATGAATCGGGATGGTTTTGCATAAAGACTCTCCCTGCATCTCTGCACTCTAACTTTCACCCAAGCTCTCACTGAGAAGCTGACAGGACTACTTAAAACTCCAGTCCCATTCCGAAGAGTACTACCCTCAGTACTACCCTCAATAAGAGACTACTCTGAATCTTCCGACACTTCTCTGCCAATCTCCTGTGACGAAAGGCAAAGAATGACTGGAGGGTGAGGTTAGTGGGGGAGGTATTTAAGCCTTATGGCTGGCGTGTCTCCTCCTGGTGGCCTGGTTCTTATTTCCCACAAGTAATGAATGAAGCCGTGGACTCTCCTCCCCTTTAGATGGAAATTAAAAATTTGACGTATTATACTAAATTACAATAAACTAGATACTGAGTCTCCTACTATTGACTGTGAATATCTGCTGTTAAACTGGAAATATTTATATTCATATAAAAGCCTTATGTTCAGATTAAAAAAATATATATTTATATTTAGAATTTCTATAACAAGTGCAACAGGCAACCAAGAATGAAGAGGTAATAGTAAAATACAGGATGCTACGCTAAAAGCAACGTATATAAAATAAAACTAAGAATGAAGAGAAATGAAAAGAAGGCAGAAAGTGAAATAAAGGGAAAGAATGGAAGAGAGAGAAGGAAAAAAAAGAATGGAAATTCTTTAAAGTATGTTTAGAAAAAGTATTATCAATAAAGTTGTGAATTAAAAATTGATGCTATCTAGTTTCTAAAGGCAACAACCTAATACAATGCATGTTTTTTTTTGTCATGGAACTTCTTTATAGAGGAAATAGTTTCTAAGAAAACTGCCTTGCAGGACAGGTATGGAGACATATAGAGCTAGATTACAAGTGGAGCACTAAATTATCGTGCACCCACAAACAGGCAAATATGCTGGTTTGTGGGTGCCCAATAATTAATCAGCCATTACAAGTGGCGATAGCAATTAGCGCTTATGTGCCCCAAATGCAATTAGCACAGATGTGCCCCCAAATGGCTCCAAAATACAGTCTAGCCTATTTTATTAAAAAATAAAGAAAGCAGAATCTTAATTTTTTTTCATAAAATAACTGCACTAAGCAGTTTTTGGGGCTAAAGTTGGTGGGAATGGGGTGCGTTTACATTACGGCCTATGGGAACTTGCCCCCTTTCACTGCACTGAAATTCTGATGACGTCTCAGATTAGCGTGCGCTGGTATTAAACAGTGGAGATTTCTGATATAAATGGAATATGCATGAATTAAGCCCAACATTTATTTTCAAGAGCTGGAAAAAAAAAAAAAAAATATATATATATATATATATATATATATTAATTAAAATACCTGAGTCACTGACTCACCTGTGCTCACATAGGGATACCCTTTAAATTTGGTCTGTCACTAGCCCTCGAGCATAAACACTGAGCAAGTATACAATAGCATGTTACAGCACCTGTCTGAAGAGCTCATAGCTGGGGTGAATGAGTGAGAAAATGTATGAGAAACTAAAAAGCTTAAATATGTAACTATATAAAAAGGCATGTCATTCATTTTGGTTCATTTCCTGAGAAAAAAAAATTGTAGCTTTACTATTTTAGAAAATGCATTACTGACCTTGGCATTAAAGCGCCCAAGCAGGCAACCGCGATGAGCCAACCCAAAGCAGCGGTCACACAAAGCCAACATTCATTGGTTGTGTTGTGCTCAGGTGCAAGAGTGCCTGTAGTTCCAGTGTGGGACTTCTCCCATTGTGATTTTTTTAAAGGGTTAAACACAGTAATAAGTACCAGTAATGCACAATATTACATGCTCTAATGAATCCTATTTGGATTAAAACTATATTGAAAAAATAAGAAGCGTAAAGTTATCAACTTAAATGAATTGCTATATCCTTGTTGTCATATAGTTTTACCTAAAAAGACAATTTTTCCTATTCGTATCACCTCTGCTGAGGCTAGTTAGGTATTGTTTTGAATGAGCTGATAAAGTAGCGATATTACAGGGTTTGGTATCCCTTTAAGAACGTGCTGAGGGTATTACAGATAGTGAGCACCTTCTAAGAAGAACCATAATACCACACACACAACTTTGCCATTTCTGCGCTACATACCCCCTTCGGGGTATGTATCGTGCGCTGGTATTACACAGTGGAGTGCAAATATCGCTTTTACTAATCTAACCCTTAATGTGCTACTTAATTTGCTAAAGACATTTGTAATGGCTTTTCATTTTTAAAAGAATTTCAAATAAGATTTTCAATACTATTTCATTACTAGGCCATTTCACACCATTGTTCTAAAGTGTTGTTTTAGAGTTTGCAATCAAGGGACAAAAACAATAATTGTGCCCCACAGTGCTAGTGGAACACACTTGGCATATACAGATGTGCTCAAAAGTTTACACTTCCCTGGCAGAATTTATGATTTCTTTGGCCATTTTTCAGAGAATATGAATGATAACACAAAAACTTTTCTTTCACTCTAGGTTAGTGTTTGGTTGAAGCCATTTATTATTAATCAACTGTGTTTACTCTTTTTAAATCATAATGACAACAGAAACTACCCAAATGACCCTGATCAAAAGTTTACATACCCCAGTTCTTAATACTGTGTATTGCCCCCTTTAACATCAATGACAGCTTGAAGTCTTTTGTGGTATTTGTGGATGAGGCTCTTTATCTTCTCAGATGGTAAAGCTGCCCATTCTTCCTGGCAAAAAGCCTCCAGTTCCTGTAAATTCTTGGGCTGTCTTGCATGAACTGCACGTTTGAGATCTCCCCAGAGGGGCTCAATGATATTGAGGTCAGGAGACTGAGATGGCCACTCTAGAACCTACACTTTATTCTGCTGTAGCCAATGACAGGTCGACTTGGCCTTGTGTTTAGGATCATTGTCATGTTGGAATGTCCAAGCGCAGCTGATGAATGCAAATTTTCCTCCATACTGCATTCATCATCTTGTCATCAATTCTGACCAAATTTCCTGTGCCTTTGGGGCTTTCTAGGCTCCAGGATCTGCACATGCTATTAAAAGGTCCTGTGAAAGTTGCTGAGATTGAGGCATGGTTCAAATTTCCCACCTTTCTGATAATCTAAACCTCTCTGCTCTGGATGATCTAATACATCTTGTCAGTACCATGAGGTCCCTCAAAGGCATTTTTTTTCTTGAGAGTTATTTATCTCTTAATACTCTAAGTTCTGTATGTGAAGGAGATACACCTACATTGTGAAATAATTCACAAAAGTAGCCCCCAAATATTTGGAAACATTTCTCTCCATGCCAGCAAGTTTTTGATTATCAGCAGCTTGGGGCGAACAATTGTCAGTAACCAGGCTTTGGGTCCCTTTATTAAAAATGGGCAGGACATCTGTGCAACTCACACTTCCAATCACAGAGTTTCACTAACTTTTTCCAGCCTACACTGTGAATGATTACTCAATGACTTCAATAAAATTTTGAAAAGTACAACTATTGGGTGTTAGTTTAGTTAGATAATGTATAATTGTGACTTAGATAAAGATCAGAGTCAGACCACAGGGAATTCCAAAAAGGTTCATAAACATTTTCTTACAACTGTAGGTACAAACTACTCCCATAATACAGTATGCTGTAGTGTAGAAGGGATCCCTTCACATGTGTGCAGCCCTTTTCTTAAAGGCACAGTACAGGGGGGGAATAATTCCTGCTAACACGAGTAAAAGGGTTGTTGGATGTGAGAGTGATATTAGAGTGATGCCTGCTGACACCAATGGAAAAATAGGTGAGCTTTTGTTTGTTTTTTAATAAAAATATAACCACTGATATCAATTAAAAAAACCAAGTATTTAAGTTATCAAAAATTGTATACCAGTTGACGCCAACGAAAAAAAAAAGCTTTTTATTTTTAAAGCTATATCCACGGACACCAAGGGTTAGCTATTTTTAAATAAACCTGATAAAAAATAAAATAAAAAAAAGAGCTATTCTGTGGTGTTGGCTCTTTGAGATCCATAAATTGGTGTCCAAAAAAGTTTTGGTAATTTGTCTTTATTTCCATAGACGGACAGACAATAGAAATGGAAGCATTTTATGTGTAGAGTATACTGTATATACATTGATACGTTGTGTTTATAAATCATAAATTGTTTCAATTAAATAAAAAATAAATATATTTTCTACTGATTATTAGTCTAAGACATGGATGGTCAACTGGCAGCCTTAGGGCCACATGTGGCTCTCTACGCTAGTTTTAAGTGCCTCAAGGGAAAAGAAGAGTTAAGTATTAAGTGTCATAGTTTTTGTGGCCCTATGAAAAAGTCTAACTAAAAATGTTTGCTTTGGGGTGCCCATCTGGATAGAGGGTACTCTGCAACCTTGACTAAATATGACCCTGTGCCACAGGATATTTTTAGAAAATATATTACTGGTATGTTTAATAGAAATACATTTATATGCAGCCCTTAAAAGGGATATGAAAGTAAAAATAAAACTTGCATGATTCCGATAGAGCATGTCATTTTAAGACACTTTTGAATTCACCTGTATTTTCAAATGAGCTTTGTTCTCTTTGTATCCCTTGTTGAAAGAATATGCACATATCCTACACTAGTGGGAGCTAGTTGCTAATTAGTGCCTGCACACACTTGTCTCTGATTGGCAGACTAGATGTGTTGTTCATCTTGCTGCCAGTAGTGCAATGCTGTTCCTTCAGCAAAAAATAACAACAGAACAAAGCAAATTTGATAATGGAAGTAAATTTGAAAGTTGTTTAAAAATGTTCTATCCATAATCATGAAAGAAAATGATGGGTTTTCCTGTCCCTTTTATTATTATTATTATTATTATTATCATTATTATCATCATCAGGTATTTGTAGAGCGCCAACAGATTCTGCAGCGCTGTAAACATAGTCGGTGTACAGGATAGCTTTTGTAGGGGTCAAGTGGGTAGAGGGCCCTTCCGAGAGTTTCACTGTTGTAGTCAGCTCTTATGAAGCGATCTGTAAACAGCTGGGCCCATAGGCTTACATTCTAAGGGGTTCAAGGGGAAAGCAATGGCGTTAGGAAAGGTTAGTGTTGGTTGCATGCATCCCTGAATAGTAGAGTTTTTAGGGAGTGCTTGAAACTGTTAAAACTAGGGGAGAGTCGTATGGAGTGAGGCAGGGAATTCCACAAGATGGGAGCCAGTCTGGAGAAGTCCTGTAAATGTGAATGTGAGGAAGTAACAAGAGAGGAGAAGAGGAGGAGATCCTGAGCTGATCGAAGGGGACGGGAGGGAGAGTAACTAGAGACAAGTTCTGAGATGTAGGGGGGAGAAGTGCAGTTGAGAGCTTTATATGTCAGGGTGAGGATTTTATGTTTAATCCTAGAGGCAAGAGGAAGCCAGTGAAGGGATTGGGAGAGAGCTGCAGCAGATGAAGAGCGACGAGTAAGGAAAATGAGCCTAGCAGAGGCATTCATAATGAATTGTAAAGGAGCTATGCAGCAGCTAGGTAGACCAGAGAGGACTGAATTGCAGTAGTCGAGGCGGGAAAGGATGAGAGAGTGGATTAAAATCTTGGTTGTATCTTGTGTAAGGAAATGTCTAATTTTAGCAATGTTTTTAAGGTGGAAGTGGCAGGCTTTAGCCAAGGACTGGATGTGAGGAGTGAGGGAAAGATCTGAGTCAAGTGTGACCCCAAGACATCGGGTGAGCGGGGTAGGGGTAATGATGGAATTATCAACAGTTATAGAAATTTTGGGGGTGGAGACATTGGAAGAAGGGGGAAAAATAAGGAGTTCAGTTTTGGAGAGATTTAGCTTAAGGTAGTGAGAGGACATCCAAGATGAGATGTGAGAAAGACAGTTAGTGACACGGGTTAGTAAGGAAGGAGGTAGGTCTGGTGCAGAGAGGTAGATTTGGGTGTCATCGGCATACAAATGGTATTGAAACCCATGGGACTTTATTAAGGAACCTAGTGATGATGTGTAGATTGAGAAGAGAAGGGGACCAAGGACAGAGCCTTGAGGTACCCCAACAGAAAGTGGTAACAGGGCAGAGGATGCTCCGGAGAAGGCTACACTAAATGTACGGTTAGTCAGATAGGAAGAGAACCTCGAGAGAGCTGTGTCACAGATGCCGAAGGATTGGAGGGTTTGGAGCAGAAGAGGGTGGTCAACAGTGTCAAAGGCTGCAGACAGGTCAAGGAGGATGAGCAGAGAGAAGTGGCCTTTAGATTTTGCTGTAAGTAGGTCATTGGTAACCTTGATAATTGCTGTCTCTGTAGAGTGATGGGAACGAAATCCAGATTGCAGTGGGTCTAGAAGAGAGTTTAGTGTAAGGAAATGGGATAGACGTGCGTAAACTAGCTTTTCGAGGAGCTTTGAGGCAAGAGGGAGTAGGGAAATAGGGCGGTAATTGGAAGGAGAGGTTGGATCAAGGGAAGGTTTTTTGAGGATAGGTGTGACCAGTGCATGTTTTAGAGATGAGGGAAATATACCAGTGCTGAGGGAAACGTTGAAAATGTGTGTGAGTATGGGGGTGAGGGTAGAAGAGAGAGAGGGGAGGAGATGTGAGGGGATGGGGTCGAGGGGATAGGTAGTGAGGTGGGAGGACAGTATAAGGGCAGAAACTTCATCCTCATTAACAGGGGCAAAAGAGCTGCATTTTTGGATATTTGGGTTTTGGGTGATCGTTAGCTTTTGAGGGGGTGGGAGATTGGAAGTATGTTGAGAGCTGATTTCACTTCTGATGGAGTCAATTTTGTTGTTGAAGTGGCTTGCAAAATCTTGAGCTAAGAGAGAGGTTGTGTTAGGAGGTGGGGGTGGGCGGAGAAGAGTGTTGAACGTGGAGAACAGACGTTTAGGGTTAGAGGAAAGAGTAGAGATGAGATTAGAAAAATATTGTTGCTTATAAAGATTAAGGGCAGAATAGTAGGAGTTCAGGATGAACTTGTAGTGAAGAAAGTCAGCTGAACTCCT
>NC_069504.1:187275470-187302970 GCF_027579735.1 Bombina bombina
GTTTCCAATGCAGCAAAGGAATCTGGGTAAGATATGCAAATGAGGTTCTTCTGACTTGTTTAGATTTGTAAATGGTTTACAAAATGAGTTATTTTCTCTCTCTCTCTCTCTCTCTCTCTCTCTATATATATATATATATATATATATACACACACATATACACAGAGCTAGTTAGATTTGTTCATTCATTCATTCATTCATACATACTGTACATACACACACACATAGATAGATACATACATACACACATACATATATATACACAAATATTTATACACACACATATAAACACATACATTTTTATCGGTTATTTGTAGAGCACCAACAGATTTGGCAGCGCTAACATACAAACACACAAACACATAGATAAATACATTCATACATACACACACATTATATATTTTCTTTCTTTTTCATTTATAAAAAAAAAAAAAAGACTTACTTTTAATGGGAGCGTCATTACTACAATCTCCTAAAATCATTCTGCTTTCCAAATCTGTTTGTACACTTTTATTTGTATAAGATGGCACGGAGTCTTCTACATCCATACTTTCTTTTTCACATTTTTCTAGATAAAAATACAAAACAACCGCGTTAACATATTAACCTAAGGTATCATGCATCTGCTAATTGAAAACTCTTACATGTTGCAAATATCAGTAAATAAATGACTCATTAAAGGGATATGAAACCCCAAATTTTTTTTTAATTTTTGAAGAGCATACAATTTTAAACAACTTTACAGTTTAGTTATACGATCAAATTTGTTTCATTTTCTTGGTATACTTTGTTGAAGAACCAGCAATGCACTACTGGGAGCTTGCTGAACATATCCGGTGAGGCAATAACAGGAGGCATAAATGTGCAACAAATCTGAATTTTGAAAGAAAAGCTTTGAGTTTCATATCCCTTTGAAGAATATTACAGATCTGCTTGCATTGTTTTTCAAACGTAGATACCAAACTTTAATGCATATTGTAAAATGTTAACAGTATTTGAAAACTGCTCTAACATATGTGAATACACTTCAAGATACATTTTTTACAAGAATATCTTTAATTCATCTAAGTTTGACTTGACTAAAATTATTTTTACATGTAAAATATAAAACCAAAAAAAATGATTTCCTTCCAACAAACTAAGTAACAGGGATATTGACTAGCTACATTCTGTTGCATGTATTGTGAATAAAATTTAAAGTATTATTAGTATTATTATTAGCTTGCATAAAAACAAGTGATCTAAAATTTCACATATGTATATCTTATGTTTTACTGTCATATTCCATTCCTTTTTTAACAGTATTTGTTTAAAGGGGAGCTTCTTTGCATTATCCTTAGCCACACACTAAATGAATCTGTATTGTTCCAAGCTGCCAGGATAACATTTTAGATGTTTGGGTGTATCCAACTTTGTGCCAACGGTTTGGGGAAGGCCCTTTCCTTTTCCAGCAGGACTGTGTCACAGTGCACAAAGCGAGGTCCATAAAGATATGGTTTGACAAGTTTGGTGTGAAGGAAGTTAAGTGGCCTGCACAGAACACTGACCACAACCCCATTGAACACCATAAACTGGAATGCCTTATGGGAACCAGACCTTCTCATCCAATATCAGTGTCTGACCTCACAAATTCTATTATGGCTAAATGGGCAAGCATTCTCAATGACAAGCTGCATAAATCTTTGAAAGACTTCATAGAAGAGTTGTGTCTGCAATAGCTGTGGAGGATCAAAACCATATTAATGTCCATGGTTTTGGCGTTAGTTATCCAACAAGCTCATATAGGTGTGATGGTTAGGTGTCCACATACTTTTGGCCATTTAGTGTATAAACACATAATTTTATCAGAAACATTAATAAGGTTAGCATTTCCTAATGCTTGAGTCGAAGACAAACCAATGACCAGGGCCGGTGCTAGGATTTTTGGCCACACAGGCAAGGATACATTTTGACGCTCCCCCCCCCCCCCGCTTATTGGTGGATAAATTCAAATCAGACATATTGTGCAGCATAACACATCAGACCATGGTTGTGCTGCATAACACATCAGACCGTGGTTGTGCTGCATAACACATCAGACCGTGGTTGTGCTGCATAACACATCAGACTGTGGTTGTGCTGCATAACACATCAGACCGTGGTTGTGCTGCATAACACATCAGACCGTGGTTGTGCTGCATAGCTATTATATACAGTATAATATATATATATATATATATATAAGGTACAAGAAAAAATCACTGCAAACACGGTAATCTTGCATCAAAGTTGAAGGGTTTATTTCATCCACTTAGACATGAGCAGACAAACACCTGACATGTTTCGCATGGGTACTCCCACGCTTCATCAGAGGTGATTATGCAGAACAGGTATGGGGATTTAAAAAGCTGAGATTGACCAATAAGAACATTGCATTAATACATTCCCTCTTTGAAGAATCTTTAACCCTGTCTGGGCATAGAGACCTTATTCAGACCTACAGAATTAGATGTAATAATATTTGACTTTATCTAAATATATGTTGACTTATTGTAGATATTATATTTTGAGGTTGTAGTAGTTGAATACTTTTTGCTTAGAAATAAGTAAAAGGGAAAGAAAGAAGCAGTTTTATTTACAATATGCATTGTTCATAAAGGATTATAACCTATAGTTATCTAACCTTATATAGGAGAATGGAATATAATGGTATCTTATATAGAGGAAAAATAAAATAAAATAAAAATATATGTATATATTTTGAAACCTATATAATATATAGTATTAACTAAAGAATATATACAAGATAAAAAATAAAAAATAAAGAATAAAAAATAAATAGTAAAACTTAGATGGTATGACATGTAATCATATTTTAACCTCTAATAAAAAAAGGAAAGAAAGATAAAGAAAATGTTAGTATTTAATTAAGGTTTACAAATGTTTTACAAGACTAGGTATTTGCTATACCATGGTATATCAAAGAATAAGAATTTTGTTGATATGAAAGCACAGAGAAGCACTATTATGTATAAACTTTTCTATGCTTGCTTATAATCTTTTATAGACCATAGTATATATACTAGTATATATTACTGTTAATAACCTATGTAGGTTTACTGTAATTCTTATAAAACAATAAATACTAAATTCTAATTCAATCATATATCCTAAATAGGGTATACTATATAACACAAATATTTATGTGTATGAATATATAGTACAATAAACTCAGCAATATTTAATTTTTATATCTCATATTGTGTGGAAGCAAATATATAAAAAATGGATAATCTAACCTATTAGTGGGTTCAGTTCTGGTTGGAAAACTTTTCATATAGAATTTTGGTGTCAGTAAGTAAATTTTGGAGTTGTTAGTCAGATTGTTTAACTTATCATGATGTGAATGCATCTACATCAAGTCTTTTGTTGATGCCATCTGGAGCTCTGGTATTTAATTCCAGTATCCAGAAGACTTCTTTTCTAAGTAAGCAGTCATTTCTATTTCCTCCTCTAGCTGTTTTTTCTATCCTATCTATCCATAAAAATGAAAAGTATTTTGTGCCTTTGCCATGTTGTCTGAAATGTTTGGCTACTGGAGTTTTTGGTTCCTTGTCATCTAGTGATAATAAGTGTTGTCTTATTCTTTGAGAGATCTGCTGGTAATACCTATGTATTGAAAAAAGCAGCATTGGCAGGTAATTAGATATATCACAAATTGTGTAGTACAATCAATTCTACTTCTTACTTCATATTGTTTACCAGTAGAGGAAGATTTAAATGTTTTACTCTTTTGTGCATAAGTGCAGCTTTTACAAGGAATATGTCCACATATGTAGAATCCATTAGTTGGATTTAACCATTTTGTTTTTGATATACTCTTATCCTTCTCTGATAGATCTGTTCTAGTGATATCACCTAAATTTTTAGCTCTTCTTGCTATGAATTTCACTCTTTTTTTATTAACAATTTGTTTAAGGGTGTCATCTACGTGTAAAATAGGTAAATTCCTAGTAAGAATATTACAGATCTCGTTGTATTGTGAGCTGTATTTTGTGATAAATAAAATATTATCATCTTGAATTCTGTTCTTATTTTCTTTATATTTGTTTTTGTTTTTACTATTGGTAGAAGTAAATAGGGTATTTCTATCTATTTCTAGTATATCATGTTCAATATTTTGGAGCATTGTCTTATTATATCCTCTCTGAATCAGTCTTTCGGTAAGTTCTCTAGCTTGTTTCATATACATTGCAGTATTAGTACAATTTCTGCTAATCCTAATATATTGGCCCTTTGGTATGCCTTTCTTAACACGTGGGATGTGGCAAGAATCAGCATGTAGTATGGTATTTTTAGCTAGAGGTTTTCTGTAGATAGATGTAATAATTTCTTGGTTGATTCCTATGTGTAAATGAATATCTAAGTAGTCTATTTGTATTTTATGTTGTTGACTGGTAAACTTTAGATTATATTTATTGGAATTTAAGTATGCAAGGAAATTGTCTGTTGTGTAAAGATCATCATTTTTCCATATTAATAAGAGATCATCTATGAATCTTCCATATAATATAATATTATTTGAAAAAGGACATAGATCAGAGAAAATGAGGCTGTGTTCCAGCCATCCCATGTAAATATTAGCAAATGCGGGGGCAAATTTTGCTCCCATGGCTGTGCCACTTTTTTGTAGATAGTAATCTCCCTTATAAATGAAAAAATTATGTGTGAGTAGGTATTCTGTAATATTGATGATAAATGTTATGAACTTGTCATCATACTCAGTATGTCTATGTAACATATTTGTTAGGGCTATAAGGCCCAAATCATGGGGTATATTTGAGTATAACGCTGTAACGTCTATAGTTAGCCAGTTATATTCATCTTGCCATTTTATATCTGTTAGTTGTTCTATTAGATGAGAGCTATCTCTAATATAACCTGGGAGGGCTAATACTATTGGTTGGAGAATGTGATCTAACCATTCCCCAAGTCTTTCACATAGTGAACCATTACTGGCCACTATGGGTCTTCCTGGTGGATTTATTGTGGTTTTGTGAATCTTAGGTGTGATTCGAAAATATGGTGTTCTGGGATCTTCTATTATCAGATACTCAGTTAATTCTTTATCCATTACATTATTTTCAACTGCTGTATCTAATAATGACATTAGTATCTGTTTAAAGGGTTGGGTAGGATTGTATGTTAATTTTGTATAGAGATCTTCATTGTTTAATTGAAGCATCACTTCATTATGGTATTGTTCCTTATCTAAAATCACTACTGCCCCTCCCTTGTCCGCTCGTGTGATAATGATGTCATCATTATTACTGAGTTCTTTAAGTGCTTTTCTCTCTGATTTTGTTACATTATCTCTATATCTATAGTTATCAGATGATATCTGTTTATTTAGAGACAATAGATCTCTTTCAACTGGTTTTTGATACATATCAATATATGCATCCCTACTTTGTATTGGATAGAAATAGGATTTATCTTTGAACATAAATTTTGTGTCTGGTATTGATTGATTATGTGTATTAGCTTGTGCTGATAATGTGATCAGGTGCGACAAATCTTTAAGCATGGTATATTTCAGTCCTACTGAAGGGGCCTTAAAAGTGAATGTGACTGGTGTTGTGGATGTATCTTGTTCATTCGTAGTGTTAGCAAAATGTTTCTTAAGTACTATCTTCTGTAAAAAATTGTTGACATCCAAAATTGTGTTAAATAAATCAAAATGGGTGGTCGGTGCAAAACTTAAACCTTTATTAAGAAGTGTCAATTGTGTCAAACTTAAATGAAATTTAGAAAAATTCACTACTCCTATTTTTTGTGATTCTTCCGTATTCTGCTGGGGTATCTGAAATTTCCTTCTCCCTTTTTTGGTGTACTTGTTTGTTGTGGTAATTGAACTAGTGTTTTGAGATCTTGTCTCTCTGATATTTCTACATTGCTAGGGCCTGGTGTTTCATCATTGTGTATACTCTCAATAGATGTAGTTGGATCTATGTCTTGGTGGTCAGTATCTATACTAGAAAATGTGACTTTCTTGCTAGATAGATGTTGTTTATGTTGTCTTTTAAATGGTTTATTTTTATTTTTCTTGTTAGTTTTAGTACTTTCATTTGTCTCATGTTTAGTGTTTTGATTACTTCTTCTTATACTTTTTTGCCATGAATATACAATGTCCAATTCATAGTCTTTAAGGTCTCTGTGATATTTTTTAACTTTTCTATATATTCTACAGTGATGTCCCGAACTGTTTGCCCGCGAACGGTTCACAGCGAACATAGGTTGTTCGCGTTCGCGGGCGAACACATGGCGATGTTCGATCCGCCCCTATGTGTCATCATTGTGGAAACTTTGACCCTTTATGTCACAGCCGCCTGACACATTAGAGCCAATCAACATCAGACACTCCCTCACAGACACTCCCAGCTACTCGGAATCCGCCATTTTAGACTCATAACAACCTTGCTTTTTTAATGAGAGGACGTGTTGTGTTTTTGCTCCTGACATTAATAGGAAAAACATAGCTAGGCTAGTGTATTTACAGTCCAGAAGGACTCCACTCATCTCTGCTGCAAGCACAGCACCCCAAAAAGCCCTTTTTAGGGCTATATTTCGTGCCGTTTTTTTTTTTCTTTTTTTTTTTTATTAGCATTTGCCTGGCTTTCAGCTGTGTGTTTAAGGCTCACAGCATATGCTGTGACTACTGCCACCACTGATATCTCCCTAACAACATTAGTTTAAATTTAACTAACCCAAAAATATAATTATTTTTCTAGTGTAATTTTTTTTCATTTTCTATCAAGCCAGTGTCACACAGCATATACTCTGGTTCATTGCTCTGTGCCAGCCAGCAGCCAGCAGTGTTAATATCCGTTTATAACATTATTTTTAATTTAAAAAAAAAAACACAAAAAATATTTTTCTAGTGTAATCTAATTACATTTACTATCATGCCTGTGTCTGTCAGGCTCACTCAGCATTAATATACCTCTTTTTTTTTCAGTCTTTTGGTTAATTGGTCTGTGCCAGGCAGCCAACCAGCACTCATATCTATTTTTCTTTCACCTTAATTTTAATATAAAAAAAAAAAGTTTAAATTTGTTTGCTAGTGTAATCTAATATAATTTTCTATCCGGCCTGTGTGTTTTGCTGACATAGAGAGCCTACTGTGTTTACTTGCTGCCCTCCCTAGTCTATGAGCCATGACTCATATGTGTTTAACCTTTTTTTAATTTCCCCCCCAAAAAAATAATTTCAATCATTTTTCTAGTGTAATCTAATAGTATTTTCTATCAGGCGTGTGTGTATCCGACATACAGAGCCTACTGTTTTTAATAGCTGCCCTTCCAAGGCTATCAGCCACGACTCATATGTATGTGCTTAACCTTTTTCTTAAAATTTCCAAAAAAAAGTCTTTAAATTATTATGCTAGTGTAATCTAATTGTATTTTCTATCAGGCCTGTGTCTAACTGTCTATCTGACTTACACAGCATACTGTTGTTATAATTGCTTCCCTACATAGCAGCCAGCCAGTGCGACCACTCATAGAGTCATATGTGCATTGCACTTCTTAACATAATTTTAATATTAAAATCTAAAATTTTAAAATATTTTGCTAGTGTAATGTAACTTAATTTTCTATCAGTCCTGTGTTTTTGTCACTTACACAGCATACTGTGTTAAATTGCTGCCCTACCTACCATCCACGACTCATATCTGCCAGCCTGTCTGCCAGGCCCAAGTAGCCAATTAGTGGCACCAATCACAATTCTTGTAACAGTAATAAAAAAATAAAAAAACATAATTTTTTGGACTGCAAATATTCAGTCTCCTAGGGCCATTGAATTTCATTTACCTCCTGCCTGCCACTGCCAGCCTTTTGTGCCAGGCCGTCTAGCCAACTATTTACACCAATCATAATTGTTGTCACAGTCAGACAGTATAGTTATTAATTTAAATAAAAAATTTTTTATAGTGTTGATCTTAACCCTCAGTTTGCTCGTGCCTCTGAATTGCACTTTTCTACAGCCTTCCAAGCCTGTGTGCCAGGCCTACTTAAAAAATATTTACACCAATCATATTTGTTGTGACATTATTCTAATAATTAAAAATTTAAATTTTTGGTAATAGTTGCTGTGATTTGAATCGTCAGTTTGCTGGTGCCATTGAATAGCACTTTCCTCCTGCCTTGCAGCCTGCTGTGAGCCAGGCCCACCTAGCCAATTGTTGTCAGCAATCATATTTCTGTTAACAGTATTTCAAAAATTGTCAATCATCACTGTTTAGACTGTCAGTAATCAGTCTCCTAGTTTCCTTGAATTGCATCTCCCTCCTGCCTGCCATCCTTTTGTGCCAGGCCGTCTTGCCAACTATTTACACCAATCCAAATTTTTTGTCACAGTATAGTTACTAATTAAAATTAAAAAAATCTTTATTGTTGATGATCTTAACCCTCAGTTTGCTTGTGCCTTTGAATTGCACTTTTCTACAGCCTTCCAAGCCTGTGTGCCAGGCCTACTTAAAAAATATTTACACCAATCATATTAGTTGTGACAGTATTCTAATAATTAAAAATTAAAAATTTTGGTAATAGTTGCTGTGATTTGAATCCTCAGTTTGCTGGTGCCATTGAATAGCACTTTCCTCCTGCCTTGCAGCCTGCTGTGAGCCAGGCCCACCTAGCCAATTGTTGTCAGCAATCATATTTCTGTTAACAGTATTGCAAAAATTGTCAATCATCACTGTTTAGACTGTCAGTAATCAGTCTCCTAGTGTCTTTGAATTGCATCTCCCTCCTGCCTGCCATCCTTTTGTGCCAGGCCGTCTTGCCAACTATTTACACCAATCCAAATTTTTTGTCACAGTATAGTTACTAATTACAATTAAAAAAATCTTTATTGTTGATGATCTTAACCCTCAGTTTGCTCGTGCCTTTGAATTGCACTTTTCTACAGCCTTCCAAGCCTGTGTGCCAGGCCTACTTAAAAAATATTTACACCAATCATATTTGTTGTGACAGTATTCTAATAATTAAAAATTAAAATTTTTGGTAATAGTTGCTGTGATTTGAATCATCAGTTTGCTGGTGCCATTGAATAGCACTTTCCTCCTGCCTTGCAGCCTGCTGTGAGCCAGGCCCACCTAGCCAATTGTTGTCAGCAATCATATTTCTGTTAACAGTATTGCAAAAATTGTCAATCATCACTGTTTAGACTGTCAGTAATCAGTCTCCTAGTGTCCTTGAATTGCATCTCCCTCCTGCCTGCCATCCTTTTGTGCCAGGCCGTCTTGCCAACTATTTACACCAATCCAAATATTTTGTCACAGTATAGTTACTAATTACAATTAAAAAAATCTTTATTGTTGATGATCTTAACCCTCAGTTTGCTCGTGCCTTTGAATTGCACTTTTCTACAGCCTTCCAAGCCTGTGTGCCAGGCCTACTTAAAAAATATTTACACCAAATCATATTTGTTGTGACAGTATTCTAATAATTTAAAATTAAAATTTTTGGTAATAGTTGCTGTGATTTGAATCCTCAGTTTGCTGGTGCCATTGAATAACACTTTCCTCCTGCCTTGCAGCCTGCTGTGAGCCAGGCCCACCTAGCCAATTGTTGTCAGCAATCATATTTCTGTTAACAGTATTGCAAAAATTGTCAATCATCACTGTTTTGACTGTCATTAATCAGTCTGCTAGTGTCCTTGAATTGCATCTCCCTCCTGCCTGCCATCCTTTTGTGCCAGGCCGTCTTGCCAACTATTTACACCAATCCTAATTGTTGTCACAGTATAGTTACTAATTAAAATAAAAAAAATCTTGATTGTTGATCTTAATCCTCATTTTGCTTGTGCCATTGAATTGCACTTTTCTACTGCCTGCCAGCCTGTGTGCCAGGCCCAACTATCCAATTAGTGCTAGCAATCATATTTCTTTTAACAGTATTGCAAAATTTGTCAATCAACACTGTTTTGACTGTCAATCTGCAGTCTACTAGTGCCCTTGAATTGCATTTTCCTCCTGCCTGCCTGCCTGTGTGCCAGTCCCAACTAGCCAATTAGTGCCACCACTCATATTTATTGTAACAGAATTGGAATTTTTGTTAATCATAACTGTTTTGACTGTGATTCTTCAGTCTCCTAGTGCCATTGAATTGCAGTTTCCTTTCTCCCAGCGTGTGTGCCAGACAGGCTCATTTGCCAAATAGTGCCAAACAATCATATTTGTTGCCACAGTACTAGTAATATTTCAAAAAATTAACAATTTGTGATTTTTAAAACATCTGTCTTTTTTGTTGTTGTCAGTCTCACAGCGTATACTGTGCCCACTTTCACAGTGCCACCACTCAATTGGTGTAATAGTATTGTTAGTGTCCATTTAAAAAAAAATGACAGGCAGAGGCAGGCCACCCCGCAGGTTCCGTGGTCGTGGTTGTGGTGCTGTATTTCCTTTAGACCCTACAAATATGCACATTGTTCGGACGCCGGGTGCCAGGGGGGATGCAAAAACTTCTGAGGAGGACCTAGTTGAATGGCTAACACAAGAAACCCAATCTTCTTCAGCTTCCGCTGCTAGTCCTCCTAACCTTGACGCACCATCTAAGTCCAGCTGTGCTTTGGGCAGGTCTCAAGTGACCAGTGCCACTCCGCCGCCTGTCGCCACCACCAACACTAGCACCACAGCCGCTTCACTTGATCTGTCACAGGAGTTATTGACACATCATTTTGAAGAAATGAGTGATGCGCAACCATCATTGACAGAGGATGTAGATAATAGTGATCAGTCTCAGTCAGGCAGCATTACCGACATGGAGGTACGGTGTGATGATGATGTTGTACCCGCTGCTGCTTCCTTTCTTGATGTTTCAGATACAAGTGAAGCGGTTGATGATGATGTGTCGGTGGATGTCACGTGGGTGTCTGCTAGAAGAGAAGAAGAAGAGGGGGAAAGTTCAGATGGGGAGACAGAGAGGAGGAGGAGACGATTTGGAAGCATGGGGAGGTCGTCTCAAGGAGCTAGTGGCACAGTCAGACAGCATGCATCGTCACCAGGGGTCAGCCAGACAGCCCGCCGACGCCCATCAACGCATGCTGTTGCCACCACCAGAATGCCATCATCGCAGAGCTCAGAAGTGTGGCATTTTTTTTAGTGTGTCTGCCTCTGACAACAGCGATGCCATTTGCAACCTGTGCCAAAAGAAACTGAGTCGTGGGAAGTCCAACAGCCAACTAGGTACAACTGCTTTGCGAAGGCACATGGTCTCCCATCACAAAGGCTGGGAAGAACACATGAGTAGAAGCAGCACACAAAGTGAAAGCCGCCCTCCTCCTCCTGCTCCAGCATCTTCAGCCACGTCAACCAGTGCTGTCCTCCTTGCCCCCTCTCAACCATCCTCCACTCAGTCTCTCTTACGTAGCAGTTCCTGGTCATCTGCCCACAGTCAGGTGTCTGTCAAGGACATGTTTGAGCGTAAGAAGCCAATTTCTCAAAGTCACCCCCTTGCCCAGCGTCTGACAGCTGGCTTGTCTGAACTCTTAGCCCGCCAGCTTTTACCATACAAGCTGGTGGAGTCTGATGCTTTCAAAAAATAGTATCTATTGGGACACCGCAGTGGAAGGTACCTGGCAGAAATTTCTTTTCACAAAAGGCAATCCCAAACCTGTACTCTGTTGTGAGAAAGGAAGTTATGGCATGTCTGGCACACAGCGCTGGGGCAAGTATCCATATGACCACGGATAGCTGGTCTGCAAAGCATGGTCAGGGCAGGTATATCACCTACACTGCGCATTGGGTAAACCTGCCGACTTCTGACAAGCATGGAATGCGTGGCTCTGCAGAAGAGTTGGTGACACCGCCACGACTTGCAGGCAGGCCTGCTGCTACCTCCTCTACTCCTCCTACTCCATCCTCTTCCATAACCTCTTCCTCGGCCGAGTCCTCTTCAACTTCTGCGTCTTGCTCCACATCTATGGCACCCCCCCAGCTCCCCAGGTACTATGCTACATCCCGGGTACGGCAGTGTCACGCCGTCTTGGGGTTGACTTGCCTGAAAGCGGAGAGTCACACCGCACCAGCACTCCTGACCGCCCTGAACGCACAGGTGGATCAGTGGCTGACTCCGCACCAACTGGAGATTGGCAAGGTTGTTTCTGACAATGGAAGTAATTTGGTGGCGGCATTGAAATTGGGCAAGTTGACACATGTGCCGTGCATGGCACATGTGTGTAATCTGATTGTACAACGATTTGTCCATAAGTACCCAGGCTTACAGGACGTCCTGAAGCAGGCCAGGAAGGTGTGTGGCCATTTCAGGCATTCCTACACGGCCATGGCGCACTTGTCTGATATCCAGCGTCGAAACAACCTGCCAGTGAGGCGCTTGATTTGCGACAGCCCGACACGGTGGAATTCAACACTCCTAATGTTTGACCGCCTGCTCCAACAAGAAAAAGCTGTTAATGAGTATTTGTATGACTGGGGTGCTAGGCCAGCCTCTGGGGAGCTGGGGATATTTTTGCCAAATTACTGGACGCTCATGCGCAATGCCTGTAGGCTCATGCGTCCTTTTGAGGAGGTGACAAACCTTGTCAGTCGCACCGAAGGCACCATCAGCGACATTATACCATTTGTTTTCTTCCTGGAGCGTGCCCTGCGAAGAGTGCTGGATCAGGCAGTAGATGAGCGTGAAGAGGAAGCGGGAGAGTTGTGGTGTCCATCACCCCCGCAAACAGCCGAATCAGCATTGCTTGCTGGACCTGCGGCAACGCAGGAAGAGGATTGTGAGGAAGAGGAGTCAGAGGAGGAATGTGGCTTTGGGGAGGATGAGGAGGAGGAAGACCGAGCACAACAGTCATCCCAGGGTACTCGTTGTTGTCACCTCTCTGGTACCCGTGGTGTTGTACGTGGCTGGGGTAAGAAGATACCATCAGTGACATCAGTGAGGAGGAGGAGGAACGCGACATGATTAGCTCAGCATCCAACCTTGTTCAAATGGGTTCTTTCATGCTGTCGTGCCTGTTGAGGGACCCTCGTATAAAAAAGCTGAAGGAGAACAACCTGTACTGGGTGTCCACGCTCCTCGACCCCCGGTATAAGCATAAAGTGCCTGAAATGTTACCAAATTCCCGCAAGTCGGAAAGGATGGAGCATTTTCATAATAAATTAAAAACTATGCTTTACACAGCGTATAAGGGTGATGTCACAGCACCATGGGAATGTAACAGGGGAAGAGATGAAATTAATCCTCCTCCTCCCACGACCACGGCGGCAAGGACCGGGCGCTTTCCTGACGTCTTGTTGATGGAGGACATGCGTACCTTTTTAACTCCCATGCACCATCAGAGCCTTTCGGGATCCAGCCTTAGAGAAAGACTCAACCGACACTACCTAGCTTTAACTGCGGATCTCGACACTCTCAGGAGCGATGGACCCCTTGACTACTGGGTGTGCAGGCTGGACTTGTGGCCTGAGCTATCCCAATTTGCAATGGAACTTCTGGCCTGCCCCGCTTCAAGTGTCCTGTCCGAAAGGACTTTTAGTGCAGCAGGAGGTTTTGTCACTGAGAAGAGAAGTCGCCTAGGTCAAAAAAGCCTTGACTATCTCACTTTTATAAAAATGAATGAGGGCTGGCTTGACTTATCCGCCAACAACTAGTGTTCAAGCCACAAGCTTTTAGGGCACTTTATAAATGTTTTACAAACATCGATTTTTCTGGCCGCTGCTACAGCAGTTGCTCCAACAATCCCCCAATTTTTCAGTCATTTGTACATTCCTAATTTTTCTGGCCTCTGCTGCATCTCTGTGGGTACAAAACTCAAATAAAAAAAATAATGCACATAACACTAGTGATTAAACTGTTATGAATTGTACAACTTTACACACCACTCATATCCGGTGTACCATTCAATTGAACGCAAAATGCAACAAATTTGAAAGAGTAGGACCGACCAAGCATCTTTATCCGTCTCTTGGTTGCTCTAAATTATCTCCGTGTTCCATCTATGACATACCTGTACTCTATTGTGCAAAATGGTGGCATATGTTGTGTTTCATGCTGTTGTGCCTGTTGCGGGTCGTGGCCCATGATATAAAAAGGCTGAAGGAGAACGATCTGTAGTAATGGGTGCCCCATCCAGTTTTTAGAAAAATGTTCCTGGTTCCTCTCAATTATCTTTGGGTTTCTAAAATGGATGCCATACCTGTACTCGCTTGTGCAAAAGGATGGCATATGTGGTGGTGTTTCCTGCAGTTGTTTCTGTTGAGGGTGCTGGACCCTCTTATAAAAAAGCTGAAGGAGAACAACCTGGAGTGGGAGTCCAAGCATGGTTTTTGGTGCTATTTCACTTTTACAAACAATTATCTGTGGGTTTCACAAATCAATGCCGTACCAGTACTCTATTGTTCCAAAGTATGCCATATGTTCTCTTTCCTGCTGGTATTTTGTTTGAGGGTCCTGGACACTCTTATAAAAAGGCCTAAGGTGAAAGAGGTGTACTGGGTGTCCACTCATTTTTATTTTCTATTTCTCATTTGACCAAAATTATCTCTGGTTTTGTAAAATCAATGCCGTACCTGTACTCTATTGTTCAAAAGGATGCCATACGTCCTCTTTCCTGCTAGTGTTTTTTTTGAGTGTCCAGGACCCTCTTATAAAAAGGCCTAAGGAGAAAGAGGTGTACTGGTTGGCCACTCATTTTTATTTTTCTATTTAACAATTGAACAAAATGATCTCTGGGTTTGTAAAATCAATGCTGTACCTGTACTCTATTGTTCAAAAGGATGCCATACGTCCTCTTTCCTGCTGGTGTTTTTTTTGAGGGTCCAGGACCCTCTTATAAAAAGGCCTAAGGAGAAAGAGGTGTACTGGCTGTCCATCGAATCATTTATTTTATTCAAATTTACATTTTAAAAAAAAATTCTATGGGTTTCTAAAATCTATGCCTTTCCTGTACTCTATTGTTCAAAAGTATGCCATATGTCCTCTTTCCTGCTAGGTTTTTGTTTGAGGGTCCTGGACCCTCTTATAAAAAGGCCTTATGGATAAAGAATTGTACTGGGTGTCCATCCAATCATTTTTTTTTAATTAAAATTCACGGTTGCAACAAATTATCCCCGGGTTTCTAAAATCAATGCCTTTCCTGTAATCTTTTATTCAAAAGGATGACATATCTCCTCTTTCATGCTGTTGTTTCGGTTGAGGCACCGGGACCCTCGTATTTAAAAGGCCTGAGCATAAATAAGTGTCACGGCTGTCTAATCAATGTTTTTTTCTAATTTCACGGTTGCAAATAATGATCTGTGGGTTTCTAAAATCAATGCCTTTACTGTAATCTTTTATTCAAAAGGATGACATATCTCCTCTTTCATGCTGTTGTTTCGGTTGAGGCGCCGGGACCCTCGTATTAAAAAGGCCTGAGCATAAATAAGTGTCACGGCTGTCTAATCAATGTTTTTTTCTAATTTCACGGTTGCAAATAATGATCTGTGGGTTTCTAAAATCAATGCCTTTCCTGTAATCTTTTATTCAAAAGGATGACATATCTCCTCTTTCATGCTGTTGTTTCGGTTGAGGCTCCGGGACCCTCGTATTAAAAAGGCATGAGCATAAATAAGTGTCACGGCTGTCTAATGAATGTATTTTTCTAATTTCACGGTTGCAAATAATGATCTGTGGGTTTCTAAAATCAATGCCTTTCCTGTAATCTTTTATTCAAAAGGATGACATATCTCCTCTTTCATGCTGTTGTTTCAGTTGAGGCTCCGGGACCCTCGTATTAAAAAGGCCTGAGCATAAATAAGTGTGACGGGTGTGTAATCAATTTTTTTTTCTAAATTCACGGTTGCAAATAATGATCTGTGGGTTTCTAAAATCAATGCCTTTACTGTAATCTTTTATTCAAAAGGATGACAGTACTACCAAAATACAGCCAATGAAGGGCCTTAGGAAGACTGGGCCAAGGTTGGATTGTAGTATTTGGTTAGGCTAATCATGATGGCCATGTAGACCACCACCACCGAGAGTCCTGGAAGTAACAGGGATGATGAGATGAAAGAGCTAAGAATATTAGAACTTGAAACAACAGAGTTAGCCATGGGTGTTAGTGCAAAACCGCTTGGCTTTTTTTTGGCTTTGGGTGCGGCTATTCATGCAGGCCATAGAGAGCTGACAACATTCGGTGTTGTATCAGCTATTAAACTAATAAGAACAGTACTACCAAAATACAGCCAATGAAGGGCCTTATGAAGACTGAGCCAAGGTTGGATTGTAGTATTTGGTTAGGCTAATCATGATGGCCATGTAGACCACCATGTAGTAATAAGAACAGTACTACCAAAATACAGCCAATGAAGGGCCTTAGGAAGACTGAGCCAAGGTTGGATTGTAGTATTTGGTTAGGCTAATCATGATGGCCATGTAGACCACCACCACCGAGAGTCCTGGAAGTAACAGGGATGATGAGATGAAAGTGCTAAGAATAGTACTACTTGAAACAACAGAGTTAGCCATGGGTGTTAATCCAAGACCGCTTGGATTTATTTTTGTATTGGGTGCAGCTAATCATGCAGGTCATATAGAGCTGACAACATTTGGTGTTGTATCAGAAATAAAAATAATAAGAACTGTACTATCAAAATACAGACAATGAAGGGCCTATGAAGACTGAGCAAAGGTTGGATTGTAGTATTTTGTTCGGCTAATCATGATGGCCATGTAGACCGCCCGTAACAGGGATGAAAGTGCTAAGAATAGTACTAATTGAAACAACAGAGTTAGCCATGGGTGTTAGTCTAAGACCACTCAGCTTTTTTGGGGGTTTGGGTGCAGCTAATCATGAAGGCCAGATAGACCTGCCACCATTTGGTGTTGTAACAGGTATGAAAATGCAAAGAACAGTACTACTTAACACAACCTACTTACCATGGGTCCCAGAGCATATTTTTGGTTGTTATATTTTGAAACGGTAATCATGCAGGCCATATAGACCTCCACCGATAGGGTGAGTATAATTAACAGCTATTAAAATGCGAAGGACATTACTAATTAACACAACATAGTTACCATGGGTCGCAGACCAAGAGCAGATGTCTTATTATTATATTTTGTATGGGTAATCATCCAGGCCGTATAGACCTCACCAAATAGGGGGAGTTACAGAGATTAAAGTGCTAAGAATGGTAGTACTTAAAACACAACCTCGTTAAAATAGGTAGCAGACCACATGTCTTATTATTATAATTTTTCATGGTAATCTGGCAGGCCATATAGAACTCCCCCGATAAGGGGGGGGGGGGAACAGGGATTAAAGTGCTAAGAAAAGTACTAATTGACACAAGCTAGTTGGGTCCAAGAACGCATGTTTGATTATTAGAATTTATTAGGGTAATTATATATCTAACAAATCTATCTATTTCTCTTCTATCGATTCTATCTAACTATCAATCTATGTATATCTATCTATCCTATCTATCACTATCAATCTATCTTCTGTCCGGGATGTTTTGAGACAGCCACTTTGGGAATGTTAGTTGATTTAGACCCATTATGGCTTAAAAGCAGACTCTGCATCAACTATGTAATTTTCCAAGGGAGTTTTGCCAGGGATCCCCCTCCAGCATGCAACAGTCCAGGTGTTAGTACCCTTGAAACAACTTTTCCATCACTATTGTGGCCAGAAAGAGTCCTTGTAGGTTTTAAAGTTCGCCTGCCTATTGAATTCAATGGCGGTTCGCGCGTTCGCGAACAATACCAGAAGTTAGAGTCCGCGGTTCGCGAACCGAAAATTTTAGGTTCGCGACATCACTAATATTCTATATATATATATATATACAGTTTATTATATATATATATATATATATATATATATATACACACACATATATATAATTATATATTATATATATATATATATATATATATACTGTATATATATATATATATATATATACACATATATAAATATATATACACATATATAAATATATATATATAAATATATATATATATATATACACATACACAGGGGTCAAAGTGTGAGTAACTAACATGGAGATAGAGCCACTTCCCAAGACTCAGGAGAGGAGATCATAGAGCCACTGCCCCAGAGGACTTACCTCCTCCATTTCTCCATCAGTGGCCATGTCGTTAATAGTCTGCTGGCTCTGCAAGGCTCAGAAGGCTGAGTGCACGCTGCGCAGAACTTCTACGGGTTGGAGCAGCTGGACACACCAGTCAGTCAGAGTCAGTGCCTCTAAAACTTTAATTGGATGCCGCAGCAGCCAAAGTCGACAATCCGATTCCGCCAGAAGCACAGAAGGGATGGGAGGGCAGCCAGCAACAGCAGCACATGTAACCGTTACCAACCCCTGCGCTGTGTGTGTGTGCTGAAACTAAGCATCGCTGCATAGGGGGCGGGGCCTGGTGTCCAAAGCGTGCGTGGCGCTAGACAGCTGACACTTCAGTCTTCAGTTCAGGCCAAGTCCTGAATAAATTTCAAGATGATGACTCAGAATGGGCTATAATATTAATTTGGGCTATAATTTGGCAATATTTGTTGTGCTGCGCAGTAGTCAAAAATCCCTGCTGGCACTGGCAGTGCACATCATGATTTAAGTTTTAATGCGCAGCGCGGGCTCTGTTGGATCCAACTAACATAAACATTTTAAAAACATATATATATTTTAAATATATTACAGTGTTGCCGCTCCAACAAGCTTGGGCGCCCTAAGGCGATTGCCTAAGCTGCCTGTATGCAAGCGCCGGCCCTGCCAATGACTCACCTAGATACCTAGACATTTTGGCAAATTGTTTTAATCAGAAATTTGAGTCAGTATGAGTCTGCTCCTTTGCTTAAAAGGGACATAATTCTCATATGCTAAATTACTCATATGAGTGATGCAGCATAACTGTAAAAAGCAGGAATATATCACCTGAACATCTCTATGTAAAAAAGGAAGATATTTTACCTACAAGTTCCTCAAGCTCACCAGAGTAAGTGTTCTGAAAAAAGTTATCTTTCCTTTACCGCCAAGATTTTTATTTTATTTTATTTTTTTTAAAAAAAGAAAGAAAAAAATGAACAGCAGCCAATCATCAGCAGTGCTGAGGTAATGGACTGTTTTGTTTTACTGTGATCTCATGAGATTTCATAGTAAACTTCCTTAAGCTGAATAGGTAAATAACATGAGAGTGCACGAGACACACTCCCTTGCAAGTCCCGGGACAGGCATAGTGACAGGCTTCTTAAAGTCCTTTACAATGGGTGTGAATAATAAGGATATTTTGAGGTAAAATATCTTTCTTTTTTACATAGAAATGTTCAGGTGATATTTTATATACAGCTTTTTACAGCTATGCTGCAACACCATCATCAATTGTTTCAACATTTAGGTATCATAACCCTTTAAAGGGGCAGTAAACCTAGAAAATAATGTTATATAATATAATATAATAGTGCAGAATTATATAACATTATATTAGTGCTAGCTTTATGTAACAGAATATTGCCAGTGAAATTTTTATTAAAAAAAAAGAGGGTTTTTTTTAGACCCGCCCTCTGTGCTCTACTGAGCGGGTCTAGTTTTCCCTCTGAGCACATCTGGGCAGCTGTCAAGTAACAGCCTAGCCCGATCACACCATTACTCTGATTGTAGCTCGCTCCTGCTCTGTCTGATAGCGGGAGCGAGCTACATTGAGTGTAATGGTGCGATCGGGCTGGGTGACTAGACAGCTGCCCAGATGCGCTCAGAGTGAAAACCAGACGCGCTCAGTAGACCACAGAGGACGGGTCTGAAAAACCCTCTTTTTTAATAAAAATTCCAGCTGCAATATTCTGTTACATAAAGCTAGCACTAATATAATGTTATATGATTCTGCACTATGTGCACGATCGGGCCGGGTGACTAGACAGCTGCCCAGATGCGCTCAGAGTGAAAACCAGACCCGCTCAGTAGACCACAGAGGACGGGTCTGAAAAACCCTCTAGCACTAATATAATGTTATATAATTCTGCACTATGTGCACAATTATATAACATTATTTTCTAGGTATACTGCCCCTTTAAGTTCTAGATTTTGACCTTTGTATACAGAAAAATCTGTCACATAATTCCTATAAAACTTAAGCAATTAACAATGACAACAAATATATAGCTTGCAATAAAGTTATTAGCAGGCATATAGGGGTGTATCTATATGTGAGAGCAATTTTTTGTTTTGTTATAGCCATTAATGGCACATACAATTTTAACCCTTTAATGACCACAGCACTTTTCCATTTTCTGTCCGTTTGGGACCAAGACTATTTTTACATTTTTGCGGTGTTTGTGTTTAAGCTGTAATTTTCCTTTTACTCATTCAATGTACCCACACATATTATATACCGTTTTTCTCGCCATTAAAAGGACTTTCTAAACATACCATTATTTTCATCATATCTTATAATTTACTATAAAAACAAAATTTAAATATGAGGAAAAAATGGAAAAAAAAAAAAAAACACTTTTTCTAACTTTGACCCCCAACATCTGTTACACATCTACAACCACCAAAAAACACCCATGCTAAATAGTTGTCTAAATTTTGTCCTGAGTTTAGAAATACCCGATGTTTACATGTTCTTTGTTTTTTTTTTGCAAGTTATAGGGCTATAAATACAAGTAGTACTTTGCCATTTCCAAACCACATTTTTTCAAAATTATCGCTAGTTACTTTGGGACACTGACATCTTTCAGGAATCCCTGAATATCCCTTGACATATGTATATATATTTTTTTAGAAGACAACCCAAAGTATCGATCTAAGCCCATTTTGGTATATTTCATGCCACCATTACACCGCCAAATGCGATCAAATAAAAAAAAATTGTTCACTTTTTCACAAACTTTAGGTTTCGCACTGAAATTATTTACAAACAAATTGTTCAATTATGGCATACATGGTTGTAAATGCTTCTCTGGGATCACCTTTGTTCAGAAATAGCAGACATATATGGCTTTGGTGTTGCTTTTTGGTAATTAGAAGGCTGCTAAATGCCACTGCGCACCACACGTGTATTATGCCCAGCAGTGAAGGGGTTAATTAGGGAGCATGTAGGGAGCTTCTATGGTTAATTTTAGCTTTAGTGTAGTAGACAACCGAAAGTTGATTGATCTAGGCCCATTTTGGTATATTTCATGCCATCATTTCACCGCCAAATGTGATCAAATTAAAAAAAAAGTTCACTTTTTCACAAACTTTTTCACAAACTTTAGGTTTCTCACTGAAATTATTTACAAACAGCTTGTACAATTATGGCACAAATGGTTGTAAATGCCTTTGTTCAGAAATATCAGACATATTTGGCTTTGGCGTTGCTTTTTGGTAATTAGAAGGCCGCTAAATGCCACTGCGCATTACACGTGTATTATGTCTAGCAGTGAAGGGGTTAATTAGGTAGCTTGTAGGGATCATGCAGGGTTAATTTTAACTTTAGTGTAGAGATCAGCCTCCCACCTGACACATCACACCCCATAATCCCTCCCAAACAACTATCTTCCCTCCCCCAACCAACAATTGTCCCTGCCATCTTAAGTACTGGCAGAAAGTCTGCCAGTACTAAAATAAATGGTATCTTTTAATTGTTTTTTTTTATTTTTTTTAGCATATTTACATATGCTGCTGTGTAGGATCCCCCTTAGCCCCCAACCTCCCTGATCCCCTCCCAAACAGCTCTCTAACCCCCCCCCATCTGCTATCTGCCAGTACCCAGTTTACAAAAAAAATGTTTTTTTTTTCTTTCTTTCTTTCTTTCTTTCTTTCTTTCTTTCTGTAGTGTAGCTTCCCCCCCCCCCCCCAAAGACCAACCTCCCAGATCCCTTAGATCCTTTATATATCCATTCCCTCCCCCCTCTCTCAAAACATTTTTCTGTAGTGTAGTGGTTCCTGCCAGCTACCGTCCCGTGCACACATCCGCCCCCATGCACGCGCGTCCCTGGCTACCCCGCCCAGGATCCCGCCCCCCTCTTCAGCCTAGAGGCCATCGATGGCCGCCCACCCTCCTCGGCTCCCACCCACAAACGATTGCTTCCATTGATGTCCGATGCAGAAAGGGTCACAGAGTGTCTCTCTCTGCATCGGATGGCCAAGTATGGTTATTGCAGGATGCCTCGATATCAAGGCATCACTGCAATAACCGGAAAGCAGTTGGAAGCAATCAGGATCGCTTCTACTGCTTTCAAAGACTGACGACGTGCAGGGTACGTCCTCAGTCGTTAACTGTATTTTTTTTGGAGGACGTACCCTGCACATCGTCGGTCGTTAACGGGTTAAACAGTATTCTGTTGTGTACTTCAAATGAAAACAGTTTTATCTTCACAGTTCACAAAAAGAAAAAAACTTTACAATATGAATTTCACATAGAAGAATATTCAAATCCTGTAATCCATCACGTAAAGAGACATTAATCACTAAATAAATGCTAGATAGAATGATGCATTAAAAGAAAAGATTAGATTGATAACATATAGATGTATTTTTAAAGCTTCTTTAACTCTTTAAATATTGACAAAATAAGTGTAAAGTTTAAGTGTCTATAAAACAGTGGGAGCTGCCATGTTGTAACTTTGGCCACAGCAACCTATTAGGTACAGTTATAAATAAGTCATTAGAGTGAACAGCCAATGGATGTCTGGAATATAACAGTGATCTATACTTCCATTTCTAACAGGAACTGAAAAGCTCACAAATTCAGAGTGGAATTAGAGGAAAAGGGGACAAAATAAATCATGAAAGTGTATTGCAGAGTTTTTTTAAATATACAATTTGTCATTTTATATTACAATCTCAGAGTGTTTAATATCAATTTAAGCAAAGTGAAGAACATGTAATCATACATAAAATGGCAGCCTTCTCTTCTAGTTAAAGGGACATGAAACCCAAAAATGTTCTTTCATGATTCAGATAGAGAATAACAATTTAAACAACTTTCTAATTTACTTCTATTATCTAATTTGTTTCATTCTCTTGGTATCATTTGTTGAAGGAACAGTAATGCACTACTGGTTTCTAACTGAGAACATGGGTGAGCCAATGACAATCGGTATATATATGCATCCACCAATCAGCAGCTAGAATCTAGGTTCTTTAGTGGTCCTGAGCTTGCCAAGATAAACCTTTAAGCAAAGGATAACAAGAAAATGAAGCAAATTAAATAATAGAGGTAAATTGGAAATTTGTTTAAAATAGTCTGAATCATGAAAGTAAAATTTTTGGTTTCATGTCCCTTAAAGGCTGTTGTATCACCATAAAAAAAGCATGGACTTATATAAGTTTTCTAAATGCCCAAGGTACAAAAAGTCTGTCTAAGTTTGCCAGGGCCTGGTAAGATAATCCATATATTTATTCTGACCCTTTTAACCTTCTTGTATCCTTAAAGGGAAATAAAAGTGCAAAAAGAAAATGCTCTAATGGGTTAGCACATTTAATTATTGCACCACTGCCATCAAATATATGGAATTTACCACTGCAAGGGAGTTAAAGACATAGTTAAAGTCAGCTTCAGAGCAGAATTACAATTCTGAAAAATGGCTGAACACATCTGATGATATTATGTTTGTAGCCACCAATCACCAGCTAGCTCCCAGCATGTTGCTGCTCCTCAGCCTACCAAGAAATATTATCCTATAAAGGATAACGAAAGAACAAAGTACGTTTTATAATAGAAGCAAATTGAAAAGTATCTTCAAACTGGATGATATATCTGAACCATTAAGTTTAATTTTGGCGTTCATGTCTCTTTAAAGCTAAATACTTAGACAACTGGCATTATAACTTACTGTAAACTGTTATTTAAGACATTTCCTGGACTTAATTTTTTTTAAAGGAATTATGTATGCTACTAAAGCCAGAGGAAATCAAATTATGCTAAAATGAGAGGGATTTCAAAAAAAGTAAGCACACAGATTTTAAAAAGAGGGCGTTAGAGTTCTATGTGAATGTCACAGAGGATTTTAAAGAGATCACATATAAAGTAATAAACTAGACAAAGCCCTATGGAAAATATCACTACAATTATCTTATAATTACGAAGATATGCTAGAGAGTTTACAAGGATGTTATAATAGTGAAACTACTGTTAAAGCATACAAAGTAGTTGCAGAAAGTTCCAGGAAAGGTCTTGCATCTGTAATGAAATGTCATGGAGATTTGTGCGTATGAGTCATATAGTTGGAACTCAGCACATCTGAAACAAGAAAGTAGCTCAAATCAATTTTGCAACCAAGGCAGTGTTTTTCTTTTTCTCTTAAACAAAACAGAAACATGAGATCTAACAGTCAGCAGTGTGTTTAAAGAGCAAAAGTACAGTCAAAGTCAACACATTTACCTTCCCTTATTTTCAGCGACATGAAAGGGCCAATTAGTTGCAAGTTAGTGAAAAAAAAAATGATTTCACCCAATTAAAAGCCACTGGCCTTTTAGACTTGTGTATTGTGTGTCTGCCCTAAATATGGTTAAAAGACACAAGAGTCCACAATATTCTACAATGGATTAAAAGTACACATGATCTATTTAGATGCAACATTAGACTCTACTACTGCATCACATGCAAGAAAGAGAGTGAGAGTTCTAAAAATGGTGGCCTAGATTTGGAGTTTGGCATTAGCCGTGAAAACCAGCGTTAGAGGCTCCTAACGCTGGTTTTAGGCTAACTCCGGTATTTGGAGTCACTCAAAATAGGGTCTAACGCTCACTTTTCAGCCGCGACTTTTCCATACCGCAGATCCCCTTACGTCAATTGCGTATCCTATCTTTTCAATGGGATCTTTCTAACTCCGGTATTTAGAGTCGTGGCTGAAGTGAGCGTTAGACATCTAACGACAAAACTCCAGCCGCAGGAAAAAAGTCAGTAGTTAAGAGCTTTCTGGGCTAACGCCGGTTCATAAAGCGCTTAACTACTGTACTCTAAAGTACACTAACAACCATAAACTACCTATGTACCCCTAAACTGAGGCCCCCCCACATCGCCGCCACTCGATTAAATTTTTTTAACCCCTAATCTGCCGACCGCCACCTACGTTATACTTATGTACCCCTAATCTGCTGCCCCTAACACCGCCGACCCCTATATTATATTTATTAACCCCTAATCTGCCCCCCACAACGTCGCCGCCAGCTACCTACAATAATTAACCCCTAATCTGCCGACCGCAAAGCGCCGCCACCTACATTATAGCTATGTACCCCTAATCTGCTGCCCCTAACACCGCCGACCCCTATATTATATTTATTAACCCCTAATCTGCCCCCCACAACGTCGCCTCCACCTGCCTACACTTATTAACCCCTAATCTGCCGAGCGGACCGCACCGCTACTATAATAAGGTTATTAACCCCTAATCCGCCTCACTAACCCTATAATAAATAGTATTAACCCCTAATCTGCCCTCCCTAACATCGCCAACACCTAACTTCAATTATTAACCCCTAATCTGCCGACCGGAGCTCACCGCTATTCTAATAAATGTATTAACCCCTAAAGCTAAGTCTAACCCTAACACTAACACCCCCCTAAGTTAAATATAATTTTAATCTAACGAAATGAATTAACTCTTATTAAATAAATTATTCCTATTTAAAGCTAAATACTTACCTATAAAATAAACCCTAATATAGCTACAATATAAATTATAATTACATTGTAGCTATTTTAGGATTAATATTTATTTTACAGGCAACTTTGTAATTATTTTAACCAGGTACAATAGCTATTAAATAGTTAAGAACTATTTAATAGTTACCTAGTTAAAATAATAACAAAATTACCTGTAAAATAAATCCTAACCTAAGTTACAATTAAACCTAACACTATACTATCATTAAATAAATTAAACTACCTACAATTACCTACAATTAAACCTAACTCTACACTATCAATACATTAATTAAATACAATACCTACAAATAACTACAATGAAATAAACTAATCTAAAGTACAAAAAATAAAAAAGAACTAAGTTACAAAAAATAAAAAAATATTTACAAACATAAGAAAAATATTACAACAATTTTAAACTAATTACACCTACTCTAAGCCCCCTAATAAAATAACAAAGACCCCCAAAATAACAAAATGCCCTACCCTATTCTAAATTACTACATTTCAAAGCTCTTTTACCTTACCAGCCCTGAACAGGGCCCTTTGCGGGGCATGCCCCAAGAAGTTCAGCTCTTTTGCCTGTAAAAAAAAACATACAATACCCCCCCCCCCAACATGGACAAGAGGTCCATGATCCGGATGAAGTCTTCTATCAATGGCATCTTCAATCTTCTTTCTTCCGGATCCATCTTGCAGACCTCCGACGCGGAACATCCTCTTCTCCCGACGCCTTCTAGCCGAATGACGGTTCCTTTAAGGGACATCATCCAAGATGGCGTCCCTCGAATTCCAATTGGCTGATAGGATTCTATCAGCCAATCGGAATTAAGGTAGGAATATTCTGATTGGCAGCCAATCAGAATCAAGATCAATCCGATTGGCTGATCCAATCAGCCAATCAGATTGAGCTTGCATTCTATTGGCTGATCGGACCAGCCAATATTATGCAAGCTCAATCTGATTGGCTGATCGAATCAGCCAATCGGATTGAACTTGATTCTGATTGGCTGATTCCATCAGCCAATCAGAATATTCCTACCTTAATTCCGATTGGCTGATAGAATCCTATCAGCCAATCTGAATTCGAAGGGACGCCATCTTGGATGACGTCCCTTAAAGGAACCGTCATTCGGCTAGTAGGCGTCGGGAGAAGAGGATGTTCCGCGTCGGAGGTCTGCAAGATGGATCCGGAAGAAAGAAGATTGAAGATGCCGTTGATAGAAGACTTCATCCGGATCATGGACCTCTTCAGCTCCCGCTTGGATGAAGACTTCATCCGGATCATGGACCTCTTCATCTCCTGCTTGGATGAAGACTTCAGCCGGATCATGGACCTCTTCAGCCCCCCGCTTGGGCTTGGATCAGGACATCGGAGGAGCTCTTCAGGACGGATCGGTGAACCTGGTAGGGTGAAGACAAGTTAGGAAGATCTTCAGGGGCTTAGTGTTAGGTTTATTTAAGGGGGGTTTGGGTTAGATTAGGGGTATGTGGGTGGTGGGTTGTAATGTGGGGGGGGTATTGTATGTTTTTTTTTACAGGCAAAAGAGCTGAACTTCTTGGGGCATGCCCCGCAAAGGGCCCTGTTCAGGGCTGGTAAGGTAAAAGAGCTTTGAAATGTAGTAATTTAGAATAGGGTAGGGCATTTTGTTATTTTGGGGGTCTTTGTTATTTTATTAGGGGGCTTAGAGTAGGTGTAATTAGTTTAAAATTGTTGTAATATTTTTCTTATGTTTGTAAATATTTTTTTTATTTTTTGTAACTTAGTTCTTTTTTATTTTTTGTACTTTAGATAGTTTATTTCATTGTAGTTATTTGTAGGTATTGTATTTAATTAATGTATTGATAGTGTAGTGTTAGGTTTAATTGTAGGTAATT